>NC_088384.1:110615000-110792500 GCF_037993035.2 Macaca fascicularis | reverse complement strand
GAGAAATTAGTTCACAACTTAGTAGAAAAAAAAAAAGTGTGGACATGTAGGTCCAGGGAACCAGTGCTTCTTGGGTGAGGTTTGGGAAGACTAAAAAAAGAATTATACATGAAAGGAGAATAAAAGCTTGCACTTGAAAATCTTTTAGGAACTTGACTTCTATTTCCAAATAGTCTTTTTGTTTCTATGGTTTTCAAAAGTCACTCTTTCAGAATCTGTCAGGTTTTAATAAATTAACTGGACTCTTGGTAGAGGCCAATATTCAGTGAAAATGAAAGAAAATTAGCAGAAAGAAAATTACCTTCACAGAAGGTATTTTCTAAAACCAAACCATCTGTATTTAAATTTCAGTTCTGACACTTATAAGTGAGACCATAGGCAAAGCAATTAACCTAGCCTGGCCTCAGATCTCTCATCTCTAAATGGGTCACTCCCAATGCCTGCAAGAAAGATAAAATCAGAGAATCCAGGTAAAGCCATGAGCTTAGGAGCTAGCATGGAGGAAGACTCAACACATAATTGCTACTATTGTTATTACTGTTATAATTATACTTATGATTATTATTATGAACCTCTTTCTTCTCATCTGATGAATCTGAAGTCTTACAGTATTAATTTAGTGTTTTCTAATGAGTAATGATAATAAAATAAATTAAGCCTCTTATAATTTAGACTATGCCTCCTCAGGTATACCAAAAAAAATTAAAAGTAATTATCTAGAGAATTCATTTAAAGTAGCAAACAAATGAGACTCATTCAAGAGATCAGTTCTCTTTCTCCACATGTAACATATCTAAATTAGATGGACACTAGAGATTTCCCACTAATTTCCCATTAATTCTTAATTTTGCCTTTTGAGTAAGACAAATTTAGATTTGATTCCTGATTTCACTCTTCTCTAGCTATGTTACTATTGCAACTTCATTGACTTCTCTGAGCTTAAAGGCCCTCAACAGCAAAACTGGGATAATAGTAATGTTCTTCTTCATGTTTTCCCAGAAGCAGACCCTGAGCTACAGCTTTAAGTGCAGGTTATATGGAAGGAGTTGAGAGCACCAGCAGGAAATGGGAAGGTGGTAGAGGGAAGGAAAGGCAGCCAGCAGAGGGTGTGATGTTAAATCTGCTACCACAGTGAGCAACGGAAGCTTAATCCCTTAGAGGAGAAATGGTGCTACTGCAAAACTCAAGCATGAGAATCACCCTATTCTCGGGACATTTGTAACTCATAGAGTCAATGGGTGAGGGCTGGCTGAACGCTCGTGTGGGCAGCAAGGCTTTCTGTAGTTGGTTGTGAAGGTTACGGATGGGTGAAGAACTCTCACACAGAGATGGCTGGAATATGCCAAAAGATCCAAGACATATGGGCATGGAACTAAGAATGTGTGCCACAAAAGGAAACAACCTAATGAGGCTTTAGGGAGGAACAAATGAGATGTTGCATAAAAAGCATTTAGCACTGTAATTAAGTAAAGTGCCTAGCACATAGTAAGCATTTAAAGAATATTAACTTCATGAATGTGGCAAAAGAAGGAAATATTCATCTGGGTTTTGGACCCCTTTTAACGTAGGCCAACGTAATTTCTTTTCTGTGTGTCCAGTGTGAAATCATTCTATTGTGAAACCTACACCCAGTAAAAGCACTGAGAACCCCAAAAGATGTTCTAAACATTATCAATGACCCTATAGAGAAGGTCTCTCAATCTTTAACAAAACCAATATTTTTAATAGAACACACCTGCTGGGTGCAGTGGCTCACACCTTTAGTCCCAGCTATTCAGGAGGCGGAGACAGGAGGATCACTTGTGGAGGCTGCAGTGAGCTACAATTGCACCACTGCATTCCAGCCTGGGTGACAGGAAGGCAACATAGAGAAATCTCATTTCTAAAAACATTAAATAAATAAATAGCACACACCTTTCTTAGCTAAAACACATCTCCTTTAACGTTTCATTATACATGTATGTCTAAATTTAATGTTTTAGTTTCAGTATACCGGGAGATCTAAGTTCCAATTCTATTCAATTCACCACTGCACTTATTTGTTGAGCACCTACTATGTGCAAGGCAGCATGCTAGGTATTAGGGATACACATATGAAGAAGACAAAATGCATATGTTCTTAAAGAGTTATCCCTAATGATATATTTTCTTAAAAACTTCCAGTATGATGGGTGATGATTGATATAGCTATCTCCATAGTTTCTTCTCTTTCAGAAAATCTGGCTTTTAGTAAATACCACTAGAATAGTTTAGCCATAAAACAACAATATAATAATATTAAATAATTCAAGGGGCCAAACAATTGCTTAGATGCTTTATTTTTCTTTTTTTTCTTTTTTTTTTTTTTTGAGAGGGAGTCTTGCTGTGTCGCCCAGGCTGGAGTGCTGTGGCGTGATCGCGGCTCACTGCAAGCTCTGCCTCCCAGGTTCACCCCATTCTCCTGCCTCAGCCTCCTTAGTAGCTGGGACTACAGGTGCCTGCCACCATGCCTGGCTAATTTTTTGTATTTTTTAGTAGAGATGGGATTTCACTGTGTTAGCCAGGATGGTCTCGATCTCCTGACCTCGTGATCCGCCCACCTCGGCCTCCCAAAGTGCTGGGATTACAGGCGTGAGCCACTGTGCGCAGCCGCTTGTGCGCAGCCGCTTAGATGCACTTTAAGCAAAACTTTACCAAGCACAAAATTAAACCTATTCTGTTATCAAAGCTTACCTTCTCAACATCATTAAAACCAAATAAGCAAAAACACGATTTAAGGTGTTTGTGGGATTTTGTTAGGTTAAAAGATAATAATAAAACCTGATATTTGAATTCAATTCTGTTAAGAAAATAGACATCTCTGCAGGTGATTTTTGTTTTTATTTCTCAGAAATAATTCAGCTTACTCCTGTTACTAGTCAAAGATTGAAAATGAAACCTACAAAAATTTTTTTCAGTGTGTCATTTGAGCTGACTGATGGTTTCGATATCATGAGAGCAAACACCCCAATGATCAAAGAAGAAAAATAATGAGGATGGTACAAAGCATATGGTTAAATACGACACTTGCTTCTGGTAAGGATCTGAAATTAAAACCGTTTTCCTCGATAATTTTCTTAAGAAATTGGATAAGTCAAAACAGGCAGAAACATATTATGATCTGTTCAGATTCAGATCAGAAATGTTCATATTTCAAACACTTCACTCACTTTTGTATCAAGATTATATGAGCTGCAACTTGGTTGAGTGCTCTTGAGAAGGAAGACGGAAGAGCTAACCCTTCAGAAATAGATTCAATAGACATTATTTCATTTTATCCACAAAACTGTTTGAGAGATCAAAAGTTTGACCACCTCTTTGTATATAAAATGCCCAACATGTTTGGCCTTGAATTTTAAAGAAAATGATCCACTGTTTTTACAGTAACCAAAGTTGCATTTTCCCTACTCCTTAGCAAGGCTTGAGCAACCAGGAGCAGGAAGTAGAATAAATCAATGCAGAAATGGCCACAGTGCAAGGGACTCAGGCCAATTTAAAAAGCCACAAAGAGACATGAGTTTTACCACCTTTCATACAAGATTTCCTCCAAATGGTATGACTGTCAGCTACAACAGATGAAGCCAAATGTCTGAACAAATCCTTATATTTACAACTCAACCCATTCTTTCTCCATCCCATCCTGTGCTCTCTACCCAGATTACTTCTCAACTCCTTTCAACCTTCCTCTGAGGCAGCGTTGGCTAGAAATCCATGGCTCTGTAGAATTACAGTTGACTGACTTTGCATTTGGCTTTTCTCATGATCATATTGGTAAAGGGACAGCAGGGGGCACCCCAGGACGGGTCAATGGGGAATGGGCTGCACCCTTTAAGCTTAACTGGTCCCTTTATTCCTCTTGGTTAAGCCACTCTCTTACCACAATGAGACTATAATTACTCCACAGCCTCCTCTTTTTCATCTTGCTTGTTTTTCTCTCAGTGTCTAAGTCACAAATATTCTCTTTAATGCCCTGATTTTTATTTCAATTAATTAACATGTAAAAATCCCTAAGCATATTTAATCTCATAATTATAAAATCTCATAATTTACTAAATCTCTTACCAAACAACAACCCTACTGAGAACCCCACATGATGGGAACTGTTCAAAGAACATCCATGTGTTCAAATAATTACTTCTCAGAAAAGTCCCGTGGGGCAGTCACTAATATTATTCTTGTTTTATTGAATAGTATACAGAGGGGTAAAGAGGTTAAGTAACTCTCAGTAAGCTTTGGCATTGGGATGCAAATCCAAGCATTCTAAATGTAAAATCCACTTAATTACAATATTTACATTACATATATTAAATCCCTTCACTCTAATACAAAAATAAAATTCTAAACAGCATTATTCATCACCCCATAAGATACCTGGGAATCTTGTGAGGCAAGCTCTGGCAGTACACTTAGATGGTTTAAAATCGAACGTGTACAAGGTCATGTCTAGACAGGTAAACTATGGGCGGCCACCATCTCCTGTACTCATCATTGCCTCTTTTCTCTTCACCTCCTTACTCCACAAGCAGAACCTTCCCAGGTCATCTTCTGAAAGGCTCGTTTCCAACAGCCCCTGAGGAGTGAGTGGCAGTGCATCGGACCTCACTCCCAAGAGATCACCAAGGATCCAAGTGAGGCCCACCAAATTCTCTACCCCAGAGATTGTGGAAATGGGTTTAAGAGACTCACGTGGGCTCTGAGATTGAAAAGGGATATGTTTATGAGTGGGTTAGGGTAGCTTTTTTTTTTAACCTATTTAACTCTCTTTGGAATTTTTTTAAATTGACAAATAAAAATTGTGTATATGTATGATGTACAACATGATGTTTTGGTATATGAATCATGGTGGAATAGTTAAATTAAATGAATTAACATATGTATTGACTCATTTTGTGGTGAGAACTTACCATTTTTGTGGAAGAACACTTAAAATCCACTCTCCTAGCAATTTTCAAGTATACAATATATGGTTATTAAGTATAGTAACCATGGTGTACAATAGATCCTTGAACTTATTCCTCTCGTCTAACTGAAATTTTGTATCCATTGACCAACATCTTCCTAGTCCTCCTACCTGTCCAGCCTCTGGTACCCACATTCTACTCTTTGCTTCCTTGAGTTCAACTTCTGTAGATTTCCTTTTGTAAGTGAGATCCTGAATGGTATTGCCTAGGTTTTCTTCTAGGGTTTTTATGCTTTTGGATTTTACATTTAAGTCTTTAATCCATCTTGAGTTAATTTTTGTCTAAGATATAAGGAAGGGGTACAGTTTCATACCATTCAGGACATAGGCATAGGCAAAGACATCATAACTAAAACACCAAAAGCAATTGCAACAAAAGCCAAAATTGACAAATGCGATCTAATTAAACTAAAGAGCTTCTGCATACCAATAGAAACTATCATCAATGTGAAGAGGTATCTACAGAATGATAGAAAATTTTTGCAATCTATCCAGCTGACAAAGGTCTAATATCCAGAATCTACAAGGAACTTAAACAAATTTACAAGAAAAAAAAAAAACCCTATCAAAAAGAAGGCAAAGGATATGAACAGACAGTTCTCAAAAGAAGACATTTATGCGGCCAACAAACATATGAAAAGAAAAGCTCATCATCACTGGTCATTAGGGAAATGCAAATCAAAACCACAATGACATATCATCTCACGCTAGTTTGAATGATAATTATTAAAAAGTCAGGAAACAACAGATGCTGGCAAGGACATGGAGAAAAAGAAATGCTTTTACACTGTTGGTGGGAGTGTAAATTAGTTCAACTGTTGTGGAAGACAGTGTGGCGAATCCTCAAGGATCTAGAACCAGAAATACCGTTTGATCCAGCAATCCCATTACTGGGTATATACCCAAAAGATTATAAATCATTCTACTATAAAGACATATGCCCACATTTGTTTATTGCAGTACTATTTACAATAGCAAAGACTTGGAAGCAGCCCAAGTGCCCATCAATGATAGACTGGGTAAAGAAAATGTGGCACATATATACCATGAAATACTATGCAGCCATAAAAAAGAATGAGATCATGTCCTTTACAGGGACATGGATGAAGCTGGAAGCCACCATTCTCAGCAAACCAACACAGGAACACAAAACCAAACACTATATGTTCTCACTCATAAGAGGGATTTGAACAATGAGAACAAATGGACACAGGGAGGAGAACATCACACACTGGGGTCTGTTGGCAGGGAGGGGCAAGTGGAGGGAGAACATTAGGACAAATAATGCATGTGGAGCTTAAAACCTAGATGACGGGTTGATATGTGCAGCAAACCACCATGGCGCATGTACACCTATGTAACAAACCTCCTCATTCTGGACATTTATTCTAGAACTTAAAGTAAAATTTTAAAAAAAAAAATTTTTTTTTTAAAGTGAGATCATGCAGAGTTTGTCTTTTCACCTGGTTTATTTCACTTAACATAATGACCTCCAGATTTATCAATGTTGCCAAAAATGACAGGATTTCTTTCTTTTTTAAGGCTAAATAGTATTCCATTGGGTAAATATACCACATTTTCTTTATCCTTTCATCTGTTGATGGACACTTAGGCTGATTCTACAACTTGGCTATTGTGAATAGCGCTGCAATAAACATGGGAGTGCAGGTATCTCTCCATATACCGATTTATTCCTTTCAATATACCCACGAGTAGGATTGCTGAGTCATACAGTAGTTCTATTTATAATTTTTGAGAAATTTTCATACTGTTTTCCATAATGTCTGTACTAATTTATATTCAGGGTGGCCATTTTCTGTCATGTGCATGAAGAAACAGAAAAGCCCTAGCTACAGAGACAGAGAAGAATAAATTACATCAGCAGAGATGAATAGAAATGAGATCCCACTTGACTCTTGAGAAATGAAGAGCATAGTTTTAGATTTAAATTCATAATTTCCAGTTCCAGTCCCTCAAACCTGTATTTGTGGCTCCTAAATTCTTAAGACATCCCGATCCTCTCACATAGTTACACACACATGCACACACACACACACACTTTTTTTCTAAAACATAATCAAATTTCACTAAGTCTCTGTTACTTGGAACCAAAAATTATCAAAAACAAGAATGAGAGTTGTTATGGCATAAATAGCAGCAAAGCCAATTCTTTGATAGTCTACCCATCACAAACAAAATGCCTGGGTATATTGAAAGGAATAATGCTCCTTGTATTATTCATTCAGTCAACAAAGATGATACATTAAAAAAACAAACACCCCATAATTTAATGTGTTTGCCAAATATCCCACTGACCCGTATTTCATAAAATAGATAAATGCGTGTGTTTTGCTTGCACTGTCCTGCTGAGGTAGAAGTTTCTGGGAGTGGTTTCAGCATCATAAATCAAGGCTAAGAGATGATAGAAAATCTAGTAGACCGTGTTAAAGTCATAAAATTCAGAGTCAACATCTAGTAAGCCAGAAATCTGAAATCAGGGATCCAAGTCAATCACAAGAATCCTATGACCCAAAGCCCTATGAAAAGAACCTTATATGTATCTGGTTTATAAAATGTTATGCACGGGTCACCAAAGGACACCTCTGGGGGTGGGGGACACGTGGTCCCCCTACAAATGTAAACTTGCGTTAGGAGCCGAATGTGGTTCTTTCAGTCATTACATGGTTATATCATTGACTAGATAATTACTTCCATACCAGATAATGTGTTAATAAAATGTAAGGTAAGCACTATGGCTTCGAGGATAAGGGTGTAGTTCCCTAGAGCCAGACGGATGTGATATGATAAGGTTGCCCCTGGGCACCTGTACAACCTCAACAAGTTGCTCAAGGACATTGATCCTGTCTCCTGGCTCTAAATTCAGCACAACTGTAGCACCCTTTTCATAAGGTTGTTGTGAAGACTAAATGAGACATTGCTTTTCAAGTTCCTAGGGAAACCCCTGGCGCAGAGTAAGCGCTCCTTAAGTGAGTCATCTTCACCATCTGCCCCGTTAAGAAGTCCCCGCCACCTTTCATTGTTGTTTATCGATTTCAGGAAATAAAAGTTGCTTTTTTTTTTTTTATTAAGATGGAGTCTCGCTCTATCGCCCAGGCTGGAGTGTGGTGGTGCGATCTCGGCTCACTGCGATCTCTGCCTCCCGGGTTCAAGCAATTCCCCTGCCTCCACCTCCTGAGTACCTGAGACTGCAGGCACATGCCACTGCACTCCGCTAAATTTTTGTATTTTTAGTAGAGACGGGGTTTCACCGTGTTAGCCAGGATGGTCTCAATCTCCTGACCTCGTGATCCACCAGCCTCAGCCACCCAAAATGTTGGGATTACAGGCAGGAGCCACCGCTCCCAGCCGCTCCTCTTCTCTTAATGCACTTATTTCTATCATGGTTTATTTGTTACAAACATGTCTTTTCTCAAGCTACACATTTAAGACCAAAGTCTCTCTTTTTTCCCCTTTTCATAAAAATCCTATTTCCTACCACTCAAATCCTGGATTCCTAGAAATATGGGCTTCATAGGATTAAGAAATCCTTGAGAACTTACATGAAATTAAGTGGGCTTTCTTGTTCTTTCTTCCTTTGAGAATGCCTCCTGCCATTACATTGATGCGCCTTAGCTCAGCTTGTAAGCAAATGTTGAATAGGTTAACATACTAACCTTATGATGTGGGAGGTTTGACCCCTGAAAGCAGGAAACCTGAACCCACTTTGCTATATAAAAGGGGAGTACTGAAACTTGGTTCAATTGCCCTTGGGACCTACAAAATTGACCTGAGGGCAGGAACTTCCAGAACAGAGAAAAGACATAATTTTAGAGACTGTAACCCCCAGATGTTGTTGACTATGTTCAAACTTTATCTTACAAATAAGCTCTCCCGCATTTCTGTAGGTGATTCATAGATATCCTGTGGTTAATTTTTCAACAGTTTCAGTCGTTATGCCGAAAACCAGGTGTGAGGTCACATGGCAGTTATACTATGACATTTTCCAGTTTTAATCTCCCGCATACTCCCTTATTAATATAAAATGCTTAATAGGTGAGAGGGTATTTTCTGTACTAAACCAGTGATAATCATTTCAGTCATCCATTCCAAAGCACGTTTGCTCTCACTCTTATGAATTACCTGTGTGCTTTTTCTTCTTCTATGGTTTCAAGACAAAATTCATTTCTCAGGTTTGGCACAACTGAATATGAATTCTCGATGTGAAATCTCTTGCTTATAAGCTACATAAATATTAATACCTTATCCTTGAAACCAGGTCCTGACATTCAACATTCATCTGCCTACAATTGTTTAATTACTGATGCCTTCAGAAAGGTAGATTATACTGAGGAACTGATGAACAAAACCAAAAGTAAAGTAGGAGTCCAGTGGGATAATTTCATTTCTGGAAACCAAATAACCAAGCACTCACTAAATTAGGAGTTCAAGGTTGTGGTGAACTCTGATCATGCCCCTACACTCCTACCTGGGTGACAGAGCAAGACCCTGTCTCCTAAAAAGAAAAAAAAAATACACAGGAACCCACACACATAAACACATTTGTAAATGCTTAGGAAATAATCTGGAAGGTTCCATATAACCAAATTGTTAGCAGTGGTTTTCTTTGTAGATTAAAATTGGGTGGAAGAGATTCACTTTCTGTTCATCTTTTATATATTTTTCAAATGTAATACTGTATTATGAAAATAAAATCTAGGACACATTCAGAAACAAAGAGTTAAGTATTTCACGTGCAATGCAATGGCTTTGAGAAATACAACATACTCACACTGGTTCTCATCATCCTCATCATTATGATCCTCATCATCCAATTTATTTCTATTTTTTGCTTGTATGCCCTACAGTATTGAGTAAATTCCGGATCATACAGCTAAGAAGATCCAAACACAAACCGTGTGTTAAATTTTCTTTGCAAACTCCAGCGAGTCTTTCTTCAACTGACTCATTAAAAAATGTGAGTGAGGTAGTAATTAAATTTGTTTCAACAGTGGAAAATTAGGCCTATCGACTGAATGCTTGACACTTCAAAATAAATATAGAAGTGAAACAAGAAATTACAGCCTGGTAATTGCATTCTTACAGGCATACCTGAAGAAGCTCTCCCATATTCCACATAAAGAGGTCTGTACAATCATAATCGTTGCATGATTTCTTGTAAGAATCAAAGACTGTAAACAACTTTTATAAATATCAATTGAGAGATGTATTAATTCTTTGTGAGATATTCTTACTATAGTATTACTGCATGTCAATTAAATGAAATAGAGATTTTTTTTAGCATGAATAAATCTCAAAAAAATGAATAAATAGAGGAAGCTTCAGGAAGATACATGTAGCAAAGTATTATTTACATTTATTTTTAACAACAAAAATACTACCATTGGCTGGTGAAATATAAATTTGTGTTAAAATACTAAAATGATAGATGCTTAAGATACGCAGCAGCTTCAAACTAGCGTTACTGAAGGGAGGGAAGCCCGGCAGATAGATAAGGAAAGGGAATGGAGGAGGAGTCACTGTATCTGTAGTGTTTTATTTCTCTAAAAAGTAAAATCTTTAAAGTTGATATCTATTATATCTGGATAATAGACACTATTCTCTGGGTAATATACACCATTCTGTGTACCTCTCTCCGTTTTTGAGATATTTTATGTATAAAATATATACATATATAAATGATGTTATGTACAATATATACATATACAAATATACATATTTCTAAAGATATAAATGAATACTTGCATTAAATATATTTATATATGCATATAAAATATATGCAAATGTAAACATACATTTATATACAGCTTATATAAATATATACATACATTAACTAGAGATATTTGTCAAAGATTGTTTATATATAAAATGCATAGCATGTATTTTGTCTATCATCTATGTTGTAAATTTAAAAGATAAAACAATTACAGAATACACATAAACATTGTAATCAGATGAGAAATAATGAACACATGGTAATAAATGAAATAAGTGCATAAAAATGATATGACAGCATCTCAATATATGATGCATTTATTTATTATCACCTGTCTTTGCATAGTAAATAATCATCAGTGCACATTAGTTCTGAATTAGGGTACATTTATGTAATATAACAATTTATGTAATTGGAAATGAATAGTTTTATATTTATGTTTTTAATTTTTTAAAAGACTAGGGCAGAGCTTCAATGCTCTAAATGAACAATGCATTACAAGAAGCTCAGATAGATGAATGAGATGCCAGGGAAGGTTAATTCTAAGCTCTGCACGACAGCAGCAATGACAATCACAAATGAGAAGTGACATTCATTTTGTGTGTTCTATGTGCTGAATACATTTCCAAGTGTTTTACCTATTTAAGTTCATTCACTTCTTACCTAGCTACCTGAGTGAGGGATTATTGCACCCATTTTACAAGTGAGGCGATGCATCACGAAGAATGCAGGTTCCTTGCCGAGTCACCCAGGGAGGGAGCGCTGAAAGCAGCCTGTGGAGCAGGCCCTCGGGCTTTAAACTATGTTCTTAACTCAAGAGTGAATTTGCCAGCAGAGGTTGATATCCTGGTATTCTCCAATGGGTTTGAATTTGTGTAAGACAGACTTGAGTGTACTTGCTGTCATTGATGTTTTCAAACTAACTCACACCAGTTTTTAAAATAAAATACAGCAAGTGTTCACAGTGCTCCTTCAGCAACACAGAAGAGCTCTAGGGTTCCACAGAAAAATACTGCAACCCATTGTGAGAGCCCTTTGGTGTCTGGGAGGTATAAATCCTGAGACGTTCATGAATCCCATTTGCAAGAATTCCAATTAACATAGAACATTCTCCCGTAAGGCCAAGACAATCGGAGCATTGGAGCAAACCCTGAGCTTGAGCACTGGTTGGCCATATTCCAGAAAGAAGTTGCTGCATATTCAGGCTTTCTTCATGTGTATTACAAAGCCCCATCGGTATGCAATCTCACTAGGCAGCTGAGATCATTCATTTTCCTCTGCACTCCAGGCTCACAGTCTTCAAAACTCAAATTCCAGCTTCAGTGAAACAGCCAATGGCTGCACACCAAGGCCTTTTGGAGTGGCTTGCTGCGCCCTAGATTCTTTCAAGTCTTAGGAGAAAGCAGTGTGCTCAAGGTTACCCCAGGTGCAACAGACACCTTAAAGGAAGAAAGGCAGGCAGCCCACCCTCAGCAGTTAAGCAGAGCTCATGGACATCAGGACACTGTCATTCAGAATCCTTAAGATAATCCTGTGGCCACAGAGCACTCTTGTCTTGGTTGCTCAGTCCTCCTGGGAACTAACCAGGTCATCTTCTAATAACTATGGATTGCTGACACTCTCAACTCCTCTCAATCCCATGTCCCCTGCCTTTTTGTGATGGGCCTTACCTTTGCTATTCCACTTTTATTTGATGTCCCTCTTTGTCATAACAAATCTTCTGAGAACAACCACCTAATTGGACCAGTCACTCATATCCCAAAACAGAGCAGCCTTCTCAGCCAGAGGCCCTCCCTAAGGCTACAGGCCGTCTCTCCTGACTTGGCTCCTCCTTGGGTGATATGGTTTGGCTGTGTCCCCTCCAAATCTCATCTTAAATTCCTATGTGTTGTGGGAAGGACTGGGTAGGAGGTAATTGAATCATAGGGACAGGTCTTTCCCATGCTGTTCTCATGATAGTAAGTCTCATGAGATCTGATGGTTTTATAAAGAGGTGTTCCCCTGCACAATTCTCTCTCTTTGCCTGCTGCCATCCACGTAGGACATGACTTGCTCTTCCTTGCCTTCCACCATGATTGTGAGGCTACCCCAGTCATGTGGAACTGTAAGTCCATTAAACAACTTTCTTTTGTAAATTGTCCAGTCTTGGTTATGTCTTTATCAGCAGCGTAAAAACTCACTAATACACTGAGTTTACATGAATTTAGGAAGTTATTTAACCTCTTTGTGTCTTAGTTTCCCTGGATATAAAAGGGGAGTTTTCAAGGCATATTCCATTAAATAAAATGGCATGGAGAGGCATTTGGAAGAGTGTCCAGTTAGTGCATGCATTCGTTATTCTGTGCCTGTGCCCAGGTTACCCAGGCTTGTCCCAGTTTATATGGATTGTTCCAGTATGTGATTAATCGGAGTTCTTTCACAGACCTCTCATGACACCATTGGGTAACAGAAGCCACTAATGTCCATCCTCCAAGGACAGCATTTACTACACAGAATAAACAAAACTGCATTTATTCAATAGGATCATTTGAGATCCTTTTTTTTTTTTTGATCCTTTAAACTTTTTTGTTACCACCAAAACCAGGTTGCTTTTGTTTCTCTCGGTTGAGCTGGAAAACTAAGCCATGGCTGGATTCGCTTGCTTTTTTGAAAGATTAGCTCAGGCTCTTCCTAAGGCAGAACTGAGATCTACATGACCTTTCTCCCAGCCCTGGGCTTCTGCAAGATGAGCATGTAAAAAATCAAAAGCAGAAGAGTAAATGTAACTCGACAGTTTCTCCATGTGAAAGGCTGAGAGGTACTCTGAGCTATTTTTCAACTCTTAAGAGCCCCTGACTTCCAAATGGCCAGATCTGTGCAAGACAATCTCATTTGACACTTAGCTTGCCATGGTCCTTTGGGTCCAAAGAAGTTTCTAGAAAAAGATCAATAAAGTCCCAGCCCTCATGCCAAGATTCAAGATACCAGGGTGAAAAGAACCATCTGTACCTCTTTATTGAACTGGGGAAAAGTGGCAGAAGGAGGAACTGGCAGCTACATCTGTTGCCTAGAATTTATTAAGCTGGCGTACACATATATAGAGCCTGAGAGTTTATTTTTTTCTTATGATTGACACATGCTATAATGATATCCTACATTTAATAGAACACAATAGAAGTGTTCACACGCGCCAGGAATAAATTTCATGTACCAGACACATTTCTGGTGGGGGTAGGGGTTGGGGTAGGCAGGTCCTCGAAGCAAGTATTCAGCAGCTAAAAGAACTGCTAAAATAATTGAAACAAGATATTTTTATGTGTCTTGAAAAAAGGATTGAAAACACTATGCATTATTTTTTAAATGGTGTGTTTTGTATGTGTGTCAGCTGAAAACATTTTCTTCATACTGCTGATAAAACAACAAGCACCACAACAAAAAGCAATCCCTCCCAGAATCAAAGGCATACGGTACAAGAAAGTCTGATTACCGTGTCTAGCTCTCAAATTTGCATCCAAAGATTGCACTCTGCAGTACATTTACATTATCTAAGTTCAAATGAACAGAAATTAAATACAAGAAATTTGAAAAACTAACTTTCAACCATTGTTTTGTGGCTCTGACATTCAGCCCTTTTCTGTGTTAATTGTTTAGGTCTTGAAAAATTCAAGCTAATAATATCCTTCAGTGGAAAATGTAAAAGAATGACAAAATATTGTTATGAAAGTCAGAATGCTGAAAGGAGAGACTATTAATGAACTGTTTGGGATATCATTTGAGTTCTTAAAAGAACGCTCAAAATAACAGCGGCTTTAAATGCTGAGAGATGAGAAAGAGAGCAAGAGAGATGAGAGAGGGCGCGAGAGGGCGCGAGAGAGAAAGCGTGCACAATTACGAGGAACTGGCTCACTTGATTACAGAGGCAGAGAAGTCCCATGATCTGCCCTTTGAAGCTGGAGATCCAGGAAAGTGGGTGCTATCATTTAGTCTGAGTCCAAAGGCCTGAGAACTAGGGGAACTGATAGTGTAAATTTCAGCCTAAGGGCAGGAGAAGATAGGATGAGATGCCCCAGGTCAAGTAATGAGGCAGGAAAAAGGGGGTGAATTGATCTCCCTTTGCCTTTTGTTTCTATTCAGGCCCTCAATGCATTGGATGATGCCCACACAAATGGGGGAGGGCCATCTATTTTACTAAGTCTATCAGTTCGAAGGCTAATCACATGCAGAAAGTCTCTCACAGACATACGCAGAAATAATGTCTGATCTGGGCACCTCCTGATGCAGTCAAGTTAGCTCATAAAATTAACCATCACAACTTGAAATAAAAATAGCAAAATAAAAGCAAAAACAGCAGGAGATGACAGCAAATGGTGAGAAAGTGCTATGTGAATAAAGGGAGTTAGGAATTCAGACTTACAGGGCTGGGCTAATAATCGCAATTGGGGCGAAATGGGTAAGAGGGTATCTCTGGGACACAGCCGGTCTTCCACACCAGTTCACCACTAACTGTCTGTGTGTCCTTTTGCAAGGCAAGATTCCACCCAACTTCCCTGCATTTTTACTTGCAAAATGGAAAAAGCAATAACTCATACAGTTTGCAGGATATTTAAGAAAATATAGAGCATTGACTCATTAATATTTTCCAATGTGAGGGAAAACAGGCACCATCAAACACTGTTGGAGGGAGTGTAGAATCTACGTTTTCGTAGGGCATCTTGAGAGTGTCAAACAGTTTTAAAAGGATGTGATACCCTTTGGCAAATGATAAAAAATTGTGGGAATAAGGATAGTTATAGTATTATGGGTAATATTTTAAAAACAAAATTATCCTAAATTTATCAATAGGGAATTGGTTAAGCAAATTTTGTCACAATGCTAAGTAGCTATTAAGAAAAATGAGCTAGAACTGCATTACTTTCATAAAGAAAATATTTTAATTTTAAATTATATATGTATATTGATATAAAACATAGAATATACAACATATGAACATACATTTGTTTCATGCTTGAGAAATATTGTGGTTGACAGTTATGTATGACAGGTATAATATTTGTGTAACCCTAGAAAAATCTCTGGGAGGGTAGACACAAAAAATGACTAATGGAATTATCGCTTTCTTTCATTTTTTTCCTTTTTTGTTAACATTTGCTTAATTTTTTTATAATTTAAAAAGCAAAATACAATACAGGAAATAGAGGTTTTTGACTAATATTTTATAGCCCATTCAAAACTTACCAGTCTAATAAACTGTATTTCCCTAAAGTTTAAAAGAAGTAGCATATACTTTCTTCCAGTGAAGGGCACTTGTCTAAAGCTATAAATCTGCCACAAATTCCTCGACTAAAGGTCTGTCAAGAATTCTAGTATCACATTTACTGTTTCCTGATATTTTCCATGTCAACTTGACTCTAGACTATAAGTCTGTTGAGTTCACTTCTCTACCTTTTTCTCTCCATGATGCTGGGGAAATTGCACTGTAGCCAGGAGAAATCAATAAAAAACTTTTGGCCAACCACATAAATTCTGTTATGTTAGGTCTTAGAGGCAATTCCTACCATGAAATGAAATGGAAAAATAAAAACGAAAAACCAGCTTCCTGGTTTTTTCCCCAAACCACATTGTGGATTCTATTTTATTTGAGATGTGGCTGAATATTGACCTAAACTTAATTTAATGAATCTGATTTTTCAGATAATAGCATTTCCGAGGTGTTTTGCTTTATTCATTCCACTCTATCTGCTCAAAATATGTTTCCTAAAATCAAGCTTACATGATTAGCTCCTGTCAAAGGAGAACACTGAACCAATACAAGATAGAATATTTGAATCTCTTCATTAACAAGCACAGAAATAAACTATACTACTTCAACATTAAAGTTAAATAACAATTTCTCCTCTTTAATACAGCTTCTAATCTGACTTTTAAGATAACAAAATTCAAGTGCTAATTCAACAATTGGCTTTACTGGGAATAAAAATGGTAACAAGATTCCATAAAGTCATTACAGAAACCATATATATATATATATATATATATATATGGCACCCCCAAATTAATAAAGGCAACTAGACACAAAAAAGATGCTGTATTAGTTTGCTAGGGCTACCATAAGAAAATACCACACCCTGGGTGGCTTAAGCAACAGAAGCTTATTCTCTCACAATCCTGGAGGCTGGGAGTGGAAGGTTGAGCTGTTAGTGGTCTTGGCTCCTGCTGAGGCCTCCCTCCTAGGCTTGGAGATGACCACCTTCTCTGTGTCCCCATGTGGCCTTTCCTCTGTGCTCAGGCATATGTGCTGTCTTTATGTCTCCAAATTTCCTCTTCTTATAAGGACACCTGTCATATTGGACTAGGGCTCCCCTAACCGCCCTCATTTTAACTTACCTTTTTAAATGTCCTATCTCAAATATAGTCAAATTCTGAGGCACTTGGAAGTTAGGGCTTCCACATATGAACTTGGAGGGATGCAATTCAGCCAATACCAGATAAATACAATACAAGCACTAAACGTATCTGGTTGGCCTCACTCCTTCAGCAAGATACTAGATTTCTGTTTGGAGTCTACTTTTCTCCACTTTCAGTCTACCCGGATTGAGAAGAGATCCAGCCTGACTTCAGCACACCACATTCTCCAGGCCACAGTCAGATGTTCAAGAGCCAATCCAATTCAAGTAGATCTAAGGAATTCTGCATGAATAAGTGGAATGGTGACTCTGTTTCTGGCTAGGCTTTATCTATGAGGTTGTGCAGCAGCCAATTTGTCATCAGTGAGGGAGAACCTAGAGTGAGGAGGCAGGAGGCCAGGTGTACCACGTGCATCCTAGCCATTACATCAATCCCACTGAAGGAGGCAACAAGAGTTGGAGAGAAAGCAAGTTCTATTGACATCATCTGAATCCAGCCACATGCCTGAAACCAGCACGGCCCTCAGATTTTTCAACTATGTTTTCTAAAGTAAATTTGAGTTGAGTTCTTCTTTCTCTTGGAGCCGAAAAGTCCTACTAATCTGAAAGATGCCCTACCTTATGGAGATGTTGAAGCTTCCTTAGTATTTGTACTGACATTTCCTTTCTTGAAAACAAAAGGAAAAAGATTGATGACACGTCTCTGTCATAGAATAAGTTTTGGCATTAGGCATAAGAAGTACTACTAAAAGTTCACTGTAAAAGTCACTTTGACTTCTTTGAAGCATGTAAGAATAAGTTTCCCATCTAAGCAGCAGGTATTGCCAGGTATTGCCTTCACAAAACTAAATTTTTTGAGACAAGCTCTCACTATGCTGTCAAAGCTGATCTCTAACTCCTGGGCTCAAGCAATCCTCCCACTTCAGCCTCCTGAGTATCTGGGACTGCAGGCATGAGCCACCAAGCCTGGCATTCACTGAACTATAAGAAATTCATGCCTCATGACCTTAAGACATTCTGAGGACCATTTTTGCCTTACTCAAATGGACATTGTTGGTTCTCTCAAATGGCCAGGACTTTTGTAATTCTCCCTAGAGAGTGTATAATGAATTACAGTTCTCTATATAGCATAGCAACATGTTATTCTCTCATCTGTGATCAACATTTTGGCAAGGGGCTCCAAATGCCTGGAAGCCATCATTCCAGAAACTGCAGAACTGAGGATACCATCCTTAAAAAATGAATACGCAAGTTGTGCACAAACTTTTAAGCCATTGCTTTAGAAACTTAATGAAGATAAATACCATTGGCATCTCAGTGTTGCACTCAACTGGCAGGACGAGCCACTCTTGTACAAGCCAAGCCCCAAAATGTACATTAGGTAGGGGATTTGTTTACTATGTAGTTCAACCTATTCAGAATGCTTCCTTGACATTGGCGAAGTCTCTAAGAGAAGGAAACCCCAAGGCAACTGGTTTCTATGGCCTTAAAAAATAAAACAAAATAAAGATGAAATCCTAGAGTCTCTGCATAATATATGTGTGCTAGAGAGCAAACACACGCATTAAACTGCAGCCTTTCAGAACATAATGTCACAAGTCAGATCCTATTAAAGGAAGTAGAAGATGAATGTTTGCTCCAGGCAGCTGGAAAGAGTCAAACAGAAAATACATTGTAAATCTTTCTACTGCGTGCTTAAATTGAAAAAGATGACTTTCAGCATCACCCAGACTTCTTCTAATGAATAACTTCTTCTCAACAACAACAAAAAAAAATCCCAAGAAGTGGGTGAATATAAAATATGGATAGTCTGATGAGCTGAGGGAGACTTGAGTGTGTGATAAAGTTGAGTCCTCCGATTGAAATCTAACTGGATTTTGAGGATGATGTCTGGGCAGTAACCAGGAAGGACTCTGTTGGAACCAACCTCAGGCAGTGGAGAGATGGAGAATTTGAAGGAAGAACTTAACTCACGTAAACAACCCCACTGAATACTTTATTTTCTTTAAGAGAGGGGAAGTACTTATGTCATTTCCCCCAGCTAGACTAATAGCATGATTACAACAGCTCTCCACTTCGCTTAGGCTGCTACTTAGACCTAAAGCATTGGTTTCATTAACTGTAAATGTGTTAACAGCATTTTATTTGGCAGAACCTTAAACAGATTAAAATTAAGAACAGCATTGGGCATGCCCTGCAGCACAATTCCAGGGACACATACAGACACAAGGCTTGCATCCTGTGCCACTGGTGTGTGCAAGAGAAAGAGAGTGGCCAGGAGGATCGATAAAAGGGCCTCTAGCAGTTTGATACATGCATGAGGAAAATCCTTGTTGGAATAGAACCAAGAACCAA
Organism: Macaca fascicularis; assembly: GCF_037993035.2. Classification (NCBI taxonomy): domain Eukaryota; kingdom Metazoa; phylum Chordata; class Mammalia; order Primates; family Cercopithecidae; genus Macaca; species Macaca fascicularis. Next base: position 110,773,050 of record NC_088384.1, on the reverse strand, counting down.
AAATCAAAGCTACTGCATAATTTCAAAATATTGCTAAATGTCTCTCATATATTATACATACAACATCTTTATACATCTGGGCATCCAGCCACTGCATATGTCTTGACTTCCATGAGTAACTACAATGATCTATGCCACAATGCAGCTTAGGGACTGTGGAGCAAAGGGAACAAAAAGGTATGGAACAGAAGAGGAGTGTAAAGGAGCAGGCAAAAAGGAAATACATAGAGAATGGAACACTGAGATTAAAAAAAAAAAAATGGATGGAAAATGAGAAGGTTATCAGTAGGCTTTATTAAGTTGTGTTTGGCATGTCTCCAAATTAGGAACCCAAACTCTATTGAGCCGAAATTAATGAATGACTGCCATATTGGAATGGAGAGATATTGAACATCGGACAGAAGGTTAGTTTGAATTTAGAGTGGGAAATTAATGTTCCAATTTATCATCCTTAGATAACAGAATTAACCTCATCCCACAGATACACTGATTGACCTTAACATCTTTTGGGCAAAGGAATTCTACATTATAGATTGTTATATAACTTTGATTACAGTAGTTTTCTAGATACCAGTCTTCAGATTTTAGAATTGCTGTTATAAGAGAAGATTCTGAAGGACTGGTTTTTGCAAAACTCCCAAGGTTTATCCTAGGAAAATCAAAAGTATTTTAAAATAATGATAAAATATTAAAACATTGATAAACTATTAGGATTTACTATATAATATTTGATAAAAGAGTGACATATGATGGGGAGAAGTTAGAAAACATAATAGTAATGATAAAATATTCAAACCCCCAAATCTGAAAATCTTCTACAAACTTAGGCTGGGAGGGAACTCTGTAGATTATCTCACTCAAACATGATTATTCTTCAAATCCCGTGTCAAATCTATCTAATTCTGAGTCTATTTCTGTGTTAAAGATTCTGAGGCTGATTAGATCCAGAAAGAAAGAGTATAGTCATGAATATAGGGAAGGTGACAGCCCCACCTCATCCCCAATTACAAACATATTTCTGTTAGAGACAAACTGAAGCCCTCCAAAGAGGTTAAACAATTGGCAAAATGCTAGAAAGGGAATTACTAGAAACTCCATCGCAAGATGCTGTGTTTCTCAATATTCTTGTTATCATCAGTATGATATGTGTTGCCAAGCCCTGTTGCCTCTTACATTGATGGTCTGGTACATTTAATATACAGTTGGACGAATCAACTGAATACTTAAAACTGCAGATGGCCCATTATGAATAGCCTAGCAATTTATTAAATTTGACCTAACCAAGCTGTCCAAAGACATAATCTCACTGGGCAAAACGATTATCAAAAATGCTTCCAACTTATCTTGATGAGAAAAATTTTCAAATCACAAGGAACAGAATTCTTCCTTTACTTCACAGCATCCTGAATTGCAACACAAGGTGTTGGAAAGAGGAAAGAAAACATACCACATACCTTTATAAACATGTCAAACCACTAGCTACCTATGAGTTTATAATTAACTACAACCTCCTAATCTTTTTTTGGAAAAATAACACATACCTACCCACTCACCTACACACAACCCAAAGACAAAAGCAGTTATGCTAAGTTCTTTGCCATCTACATTTGTAAATAAAGGGGCTTGCTTTAACCTAAACTTTTGCTTTTATGCCTGCTTTATATTGTCTTTTTGGTTTGGGATTCATAATTTCATAATCTGGAGTATTTTAACATCATTCTTTTGGAATCTGCTTTGGTGTGAATGTCCACTCCAAAATAGATTTTGAAGTTTAATTTTCATTGCGATGGTTTAGAGCTGGGACCTTTACGAGATGATTAGGTCATGGGGGCTCTGATCTCATGAATGGATCAACGCCATTATCTCTGGAGCAGGTTATCGAAGAGTGGTTCTAGATACAAGGATGAGTTTGCCCTCTTTCCCCCTCGCTCTTGCACACTCCTTCACCCTTCTCCCTACTGCCACGGGATGATGTAGCAGAAAGGCCCTCACCAGAGGCAGTCCCTTGACCTTGGACTTCCCAGACTCCAGAACCATGAGAAATAAACTTTTTTTTCTTTTTTCCATAGGTTATGCAGTCTTTGGTATTCTGTTCAGCAAAATGACTAGGGCAGAAGTCCTTGTTAAACAGTCATTTGAAAAGTTGAGGTACATGGCTTTAGTATTCAAGTTAATAGTCAGGCAGAAGGCAATTTAGAATGCTGAGCTGGCGTTTAGGCATCCAAGTTAATATTTAGCATCATAATAAGGTTTATTTGACAGACTCAGTGGAATATAAACTCATCAATTAATATACTTGACCACTGTTAAAATAATTATGACCCTATATAATTATGCTATTATTTAGTCAACTTCTTTTTCTTCAGTAGTATACGTTGAAAATGTTGGCCTAGTATTTTCCTGCATACTCAATATACCCTAAATCTATGCCACTTATCCTATTTAAATAATGTAGTCTGCCAATTTTTTTTAGAGTTTGGTATTTATTTTTGTCATTCACTCTAGGGAGTAATCAATTCTTCGTGCCTCTGCTTGTTTAATAATGTGTTCCAATATATTTCAGTGATTGATCTCACACATTCTGGTCTATGGTTCCCAGAAGTGACAATTTACTACCTTTTAGAACATTAGTACACAAGTTCGTCTCCAAATTTGATCCTTCACTCAGCCAACACCATCTGTTATGGTTTGATGGTTCCTTAGTTATATCTCCAAGCTTTTCAGCATGCTAGTGTATTTCACTTAATAGAAAATTTCATCACCACATTAAAAATGACTAAGCGATATTTCATTTCAGCATCATCTGACTGTGGCCCACAAGCCTACTTTGTCCTGTTGCATATTTTTAGAGGGATTAAAACATACATTTTTAAAAAACATTTTTAAATGGTTGAAAAAATAAGAGACCAAAGAACATTGCATGACATGTGAAAATTACATGTAATTCAAAATTTAATGTCCATAAATTAAGACCTACTGGAACAAAGCCACAATAATTCATTTATATATTATCTACAGCTGCTTTTCTTCCACAGCTGCAGAGTTGAGTAGTTGCCACAGAGACCATAAGGCTTGTAAAGCCAAAAATATTTATACATTGTGGGCCTTTACAGAAAAAGTTTGCCAACACTTGAGTTATCTTAATGTTGTAGACGCAAGTTTAATTCACCTCTTAATGATGTTTGCTTGACACTTCCAGATTGAGGATCAGGTTGCTTGGGAAAGAAGATTGAGATAAAATGAGGACTGACTGTCTGTGCCATCGTGAAATTTCTCACCATGCCCCTAGGAGATGTGTTGCTTTTTATTTTTCCCAATTTATCTTCTTGTCTGACTTATCACTATAAAGCATTTTTCCCTTTATATAATATTTCCACAAGGTTTAATGGATCATGACCTTTAGCCTCCCTAAAAATATTCCCATAGTTCTGTAACTTTTTTTTTTTTTTTGTAGTTGGCCTTATGTTCTTCTCCTTCTCTCCTCCGTTCACGTTGGCAAATACATGACAAATCTACCTGCCCACACACATCGTCTACTTCAGATACTTCCTTTCCCTCATGAACAGATAATGAACATATTAAATTTAAATAACTGAGCATCTTCTTTTAGTGCCATTATATTTTAAAATATCTTTTCAACGGAATTTACTATCTCTACTCTTTTTTTAAATCCGATTTTGTAAAGGCAAGTATGGAGATCGAACCTGTGTGACACCAGCCCTTCTCTCTCCAATTCTTCATCTATAGCAGGCATTGCTAATATATGAGTGTGCTATTCCTCCAGCCCAAATGTGATCTCAGACCTCTGCTTCAGTAGAAGAGTAAGAGACCAAGCAGAGTGTGGGAACACTCCTGGGTTATTCTCACAGTCTGAGAAGCAGAAACCTCTCATTCAAAACTGAAACCCAGCCCATTTCTTCTAGGAAGGAACCCATATGATTTATTAAAGGTTGCAAATTTTCTGAATTACACATCCAGTTCACTGAAGTTCTCTACCTTCAAGAGATGAAAAATGTAAGGAAAAATGCCTGCTCTGGATTTGCTATGTGGTCAGCGGAAATTTTAAAAATCAAAATGTAATTTGTTAGGAATACAACCTTTCTCAGTTAAAAAACATGAGAAAATACATCCTGATAAGAGACTTCTCCCAGATTGCATGTTATCTTTTCTGGTGAAGAGGAAGACATGCAAGGAGGAATAGGTGCAGGTTCCCAAGACATTCCTGGGAAAAGGAGTCACCTAGCTGGCCATCTGAGTGGTATACCATCTGCCTCAAACAGCATCTCAGAAAAAATTAATGGCAAAGTTTCCTTGTTCTTCTTTTTTTTTTTTTTTTTTCTTGTTTTGGAGACAGTCTTACTCTGTTGCCGAGGCTGCAGTGCAGTGATGCAATTTTAGCTCACTGCAGCCTCTGCCTCACAGGTTCAAGCAATTCTCATACCTCAGCCTCCCGTTCCTCTTCTTAAATGTGTCTACTATTAAGTAGATGTATAATATCCTCACCAAATGGTACATAAAGCAAAAACCTTAACTATTACTTAAACATAGGAAGTTACTGTTATTCAACATTATTTGATTGTCATAAACTGTAATTTTATGTTTTAAGCTAGTATTTTAGAGTGCTACAAGTTTAAAATATGATCAAACCTAGAATCATTATGAACTGAGCTTAAAATGAGAAATCTTGATGACAGCAATATTGAAATTTTTTAAGCCAAAGAGTAAATTTAGAATCTCTGCTTGCTATCAATGCTTTTCTTTTTAAGAATCCAATCTGGCTGGGTGTGGTGGCTCACGCCTGTAATCCCAGCACTTTGGGAGGTCGTGGTGGGTGGATCATGAGGCCAGGAGATCGAGACCATCCTGGCTAACACAGTGAAACCCTGTGTCTACTAAAAAGACAAAAAGAAAATTAGCTGGGCATAGTGGTGGGTGCATGTAATCCCAGCTACTCGGGAGGCTGAGGCAGGAGAATGACATGAACCCGGGAGGTGGAGCTTGCAGTGAGCTGAGATCAGGCCACTGCACTCCAGCCTGGGCAAAACAGAGTGAGACACCATCTCAAACAAACAAAATAATAATAATAACCCAATCTTCATTGATTAGTATTGAAAAGATCCCCTTGACTCTGTCAGTTTAATTATTCCATCTAACAGTTTTTTTAAAAAAAATACAAAGCTTCTAGTTTATTTGGGGGCCCTTGTTTAGGTTCTTTGAAATATATTCTAAAAAGTGATTAGAGGCCTTTAGATGCAGTTGTATCCTAATGAAAGGCAGCATTTATTATTCTTCCAGATCTCCATGAGATAGCCAAGAAACCAGAATGCTGATTCAGATTTGAAAATGAAGAAAGTTGTCATCCAAATCCCTGGACTCCCCAGAAATTATTGTGAGAGAGTAGATATGGAAGTTTTATAAAGCCATTCCCCTCCCATTAAACAGTACATTGCCTTGGATATACTAGGAGGAGAACCTGGAAACAAACCACTAACAGGAAGTCATATCATGTGCATGTTTAGTTCCAAAATGTAAATATGCTTGCTGGACACAAGATGAAGAGAAAGGGCCAGGCGCAGTGGCTCACACCTGTAATCCCAGCACTTTGGGAGGCTGAGGCAGGTGGATTATCTGAGGTCACGAGTTCGAGACCAGCCTAACCAACACAGTGAAACCCCATCTCTACCAAAAATACAAAAATTAGCCGGGTGTGGTGGTGCACGTCTGTAATCCCAGGTACTCGGGAGGCTGAAGCAGGAGAATTACTTGAGCCCGGGAGGCAGAGGTTGCAGTGAACTGAGATCGTGCCACCGGACTCCAGCCTGGGCGACAGAGCAAGACTGTGTCTCAAAACAAAAAAAAAAAAGAAAGAAAAAAAATTAAGAGAAAAAAAGATAGCTAGTGGGGGAGGGGATAAAGGTACAAAGAGAGAAAGAAAATAAAGAGGGAAGGAGAGAAAGGAAGGATTAGATGAGTCACAGTGTCAAAAGGAACTAAAAAAAAAAAAGTGGGTCCTGTGTTCCTTCCAGTGAGGAAAAAACAAAACTCTAGAGGAAGGATATTGGCAGTGTGATGCACTAAGCATTTTGACACAAATTACCCAATAGGTGATAATGAAACAGCAATAGATTACTGGTCCTGGTGTACCCTGATGCCCAGAAAAAATATGATCCTCTGTGGTTCACAGGAGGGTCAGCTGACCAAGTCCAGATGCCATCTAGTCTCCAGCGTTGCCACATTATCCAAAACTACAGATAATGGTCTGAATTCTAAAAGGTGGAGACTGAAACCAAGATTCTTGCTTTCTTTTCCTGCCGATCTGACAGAATGGGGTTTCAGAGTGAGAAATTAAACTGACCTAAAAAACTGACAGTTAACATTCCTGTACAGCTGAATCTGTAGACCAGGATTAATACCATCTACAGTCAGAAGGCATGCATGGTGACATGCCAGTTGCCTCCCACTGGAACCTACTGTAACAAACTCCATGGTCCCATGGCAAGATGACTTCTAGACATTGAGGCTCGACAAAGAGAAATTTCATGTGGTGCCAGAGTGTCTCTATAAACAGGCATCCTAAGTAAGAAGGATGCCTTCGAGACATGAGTTTTTCCAGAATAGCGACCCACCAAAGCAGAACGACAGGAAGGAGGAGGGGCCCTCAGGATGAGCAAACAAAAACTCTCCTCCCATGAAGTGAAGCACATGACCAAAAAAAGGTGACCTTCTGAACTAAATTTATACTAGAAATACAGTATTTTAGAACATATTTTTAGATCTGTTGACAAAATAAACAAAGAAGAACAAAATATGACATATATGGAACTTAGGGCATATGGTCCAGAAAAAAAAAAGAAAAAAGAAAAGAAACAATTTGAAATCAGGAAGCACTGCAAGTAAATTAAGAAATTTGCAAAACCAAGAAGCATAATAGATACATAGAAGAAGAAATTTGCTAAACCGAGAAGCATAACAGAGGTATAACAGAAGCATTGAAGTGCAAAAAAAAGATTTGTAACTGTCCAGAAAAAACTAAACATTTTAAAAAGAGGAGAATCCAGAACTGGTCCAGTGGGACTCGGCCTTTCAGTGTACAAACACGGACGTGGAAGCAGATACATCTAGAGGGTTAAAGCCTGGTTCCTCATTTCCAACTGACCACAAGTCAGTAGAAGACCTGCGGGTATCTGTGATTAGATGGAGAGTTCATGAGTCTCCCAAAGACACACATTCACTGGGAAAGGGCAATCCACAGGGAGAAATCTCTTGTGAGCAGCCTGCAGGTTCAGAACCCATGGGACTCCTGACTGGGTTTAATCTTCTTTATTATGTCCTGCCACCTCAACATCTCTCTGGTCTTGCTACTCTCTGAATGTGTTCTCATTCTTCGTGGGCAATGTCCAGGGAGGGTTTGACACAGATACACTCTTCCATCAAGAAAAGGAAAAATGAAAGGGCAAAAACAGTGTTTTCATTAACGAACTGGGAAATGGGGAAAGGCTAGCGACATCTATACTTTTTTTCTTTTCCTTTTTGAGACAGAGTCTCGCTCTTGTCGCCCAGGCTGGAGTGCAATGGCAGATCTCGGCTCGCTGCAACCTCCGACTCCCAGGCTCAAGTGATTCTCCCGCCTCAGCCTCCCAAGTTGCTGGGATTACAGGCAGCCATCACCATGCCCAGCTAATTTTTGTATTTTTAGTAAAGACAGGGTTTCACCACATTGGTCAGGCTGGTCTTGAACTACTGACCTCAGGCGATCTGCCCACCTTGGCCTCCCAAAGTGCTGGGATTATAGGCATAAGCCACCACGCCCAGGTGACATATGTACTTTATATATATCTTTTAATTGTAATCTTCACTTGATTATGATTCCCTCTGTCAATGAGTCATCCATCCATCCATTACTTATTATAATCTGTATACTGAATGGAGTATTGGATATATAAAATGGAACTAGACACAATCTAATTGTCAAGCAGTTCTCAGTTTAGTTGTGGCTTTGAGCATCAACAAAATAATTAAAATACAAATATATAAATGCATTTTATATATATGTATATACACACACACACACATGCACATACACACACAGGCATATACTGTGATGCTGGAATATAGAGAAAGCAAGAAATGTCCTAGAGTATCTAGAAAACTGAATTGAAATATTAGATGTGGAAAATGGAGAATAGACACTTCTGAAAAAGGAATCATTATGGGCTAAGCAACAGATACCTGACACAGCTTATGTTGATGGAGCCGTGAGGAATTTGAAAACTATAAAGTAGACAGAAAAGTTAATAGGCAGGATGAGGCTAAGACAGAAAAGGCTGTGTAGGCCCGCCAAAAAGCTCTATGAAACAGAATCAATGACTTGATTTGTTTTATAAGCAGGGGATAGGATACAGTCAGTTGGTTTGTACAAAGATAACTTAGTTGGGAAGATGTATCAGCAAATTTTCATTGAATAGGCAGAACCAAGAAAGCAATTACTCCGTCTAATATGTGAAAATATTTGCTAGATACATTTTCTTACTTGGACCCTGGCAGCACAACTGAGAACCAGTTAGATCTTGGGGAGAATTTTAATTTCCCTAAAATGTGTTAATATGTCTTGCTATCAGGAAATGGGATATTAAATGATTGATTATATTTATAAATTATTCTGTCCTTGTGCAGCTATCAAAAGGCATTTCTGAAGCATATTGCCATTTGGGGGATCATAACAAATTACTAATGTATTATCACCATGCTGTGGCAGCCACTTCTTCCCCAAGCTCCAGCAAAATTCATGTAGGCAACATGTGCTTATTCTACCAATGATGCCTGGAGACCAATACCAGAGAAGACATATAACATGAAAATGTAAAACGATTTAGAAAAAAAGTTCAAAATAATTTAATTAACATTTACCGTTTGCCTTCTGGCCCCAGATTGTGCTTTTGATGCTAAAACGTATATGAATGAGCAATGAAAACACAAAATATAACTTGGAGCAACCAGTCCCCATATAGACACAAGGGTGAGGAATATATATCTCAATGTATCTCAAGGGCCATCCCAGTCTTGCTAGGCTGTACCACCACAGGCTGAGATAGGAAAACAGAATGCACGCTATCTAATGCAACCAATCTTTAATTATCTGCTCTAGTGGAAAGGATAATCACCTTTCATGTTATATTGTAATTTACATCTTTACACTCTGTTCCAACCTGACTGTAGGCAGCTCAGGGTAAGGAAAGAAAATCATCAGGAAGTAAAAAGAGCATGAATTTTAAAGACAATATTTGAAGCTTCCTTTACCACTGGCAACTGTTGTTTGTGTCTGCTAATCCTCATCACCCTTCTCCTAGCTATGTCGCTTTGATTGTTATGTTATCAACCATCCCTCCTTCATGCTTTGTCCCTACAGATGGTCCTTTCAGGTTCATCCTTCCCTTTCACTTCCCAACTCCAGTTCTGTGGATGGTGATGCAACTTAGTCATGATCAATATTCCATTGACCACAGCTGCAAAATAAATTTGCCCCAAATTCAGTGTCTTCAGGCAACAAGAGCATCTTTTTTTGCCCACAGATGTGCAACTGGGGCTGGCTTTAGTGAGAATAGCTCATCTCTGCTCCACTCAGCATCAGCTGGGGCAGCTTGAAGGCAAGGGCTGTGGTCAAAGTCATACTCACTCACAGGTCTGGTCATTGAGATTTGCTGTCGGCTAAGATCTTAGCTAAGTTTACTGCCCAGAACATCTACGTGAAGCCTGTCCATGTGGCCTGGGTTTCCTTACAACATGGTGAGGTTCCCAAAGTGAGTGCCTTAAGAGACAGAGGCCCAGATGAAAGGAGTCTGGCATTTTGTTAATTAGCTCAGAAGTTGTGCCGCCTCACCTTCCACATTTTCTTCATTGAGAAAATGACAAAACCACACCTGATTCAAAGAGAAATGCCTACCTTTCAATAGGCTGTGACAAGACTTTAGAATGTTATCAGACCCGATTGTTGTGTCCAGTTTTGGAAAATATTATCTGTCACATTAGCATATTGCACCTCTCTGACCACACACCTTGGTTCAGGAACTAGAATTCCACTCCAAGATCAAATCCTAAGACTTTTCTTGGAACTACTGTAAAATAAGTGCTCTTTTTCTTTAGATATGCAGAGAGGCTAGGTGGATATTGGAGCTTCTGATGAAATGTGCATGCTGAATCAAGCTAATGTAGAAGAACCAAGAAACACAGAAAGACAGAAATCTAATAACATGGTCCCTGGGTCTACGCCTGAGCTTTTCAATTCGACAAACCAACAAATTCCTTTTATTTTTCAATCCAGTTTGAGTTATTTTTCCCTCTTGTGACTAAAGCATCTTGATTAATAAAACCATTTACCAGGTGAGTAACTTCAAAGAAGATATTTACCTCGAGTTTTCATTACCTTCCTGCAAATGGGGGCTGGGATACATATCTCTGTCACCTCTATCACATGGCATTCTTCAGAGCACATTGTAGAGAAAAAAGTCGAGGTTGCGTAAATTAGTCATTAAAAAGTGGCACTGACTTTCAGGTGTATCCACAAGAACCACCTTATCTTCCTTCATTCAGGAAACCTAGTTTGAAATACACAGGAATCCTAAAGACATCACAATTAAGAAGAGAACTCTTCCACACATAACCGTAAAACCCGAATTGCTCAAAATACTAAAAATCGAATCCAGGTAAGAAACATTATGATTCAGAAGGTAGGTGTGCTTTCTTCACCTGCTATCCCATGGGAGTAGACATTGAGGCTGCCTTGTTCATACCTATATAATCAGTTCCTGGCACAGAGCTTGCTGCAGTGTAGGGTACTCACACATCAACAGAATGAGTTAGTTTAGGTAAAGCCTCAATGAACTCATTGAAAACTATAGTTTAGAAGAAGATCCCTGACAAGAAAATCAAGCTGCAGTTAGATTTGCTCAAAATAGAACTTCTAAGGAAGCTCTGTATGTTTTTATCATGGTGTCTTCTGCCCTCTCTACCGAGAGTCCTGGCCAATAAAAAATCCTCTCTATCATTCACTTTTTGATTAGATACTCTTTGGATATCACCATAAACCAGGCTCTGAAAAGGACCCTGCCATGGTAATCTCTTAGCAAACCAGGTTGACTGAAGTTTCACAAACTCATAGATTCGCTACATAAACCAAATTAATTGTTTGGAAAGCGGCCGGCCGGGCACGGTGGCTCCCGCCCGTTGTAATCCTAGCACTTTGGGATGCCGAGGCAAGTGGATCACCTGAGGTTGGGGGTTCGAGACCAGCCTGGCCAAAATGGAGAACCCCTGTCTCTACTAAAAATACAAAAATTAGCCAAGTGTGGTGGTACATGCCTGTAATCCCAGCTACTTAGGGGGCTGAGGTAGGAGAATTGCTTCAACCCGGGAGGTGGAGGTTGTGGTGAGCCGAGATCGTGCCATTGCACTCCAGCCTGGGCAAGAAAAACAAAACTGTCTTCAAAAAAAAAAAAAAGAAATTGGTATGTTATGAATTCAGTCGACACCTGGCTACCTATGCTGGATTTTTGACCAAAAAGAAAGGTGTTCCAGAGATTATAACGAGCTGCCCACAGGCCACGTCTATTCTGAAGCCGAGTTGGTTTGACCTGCATGGTAACAGGTAAGAGATAGCACTTTGACTTTAATAAGTTGTCATCAATATTAGAAAATTTCACAGAAAAATCCAGAGTATCCAGTTCTCTTAAAAACTGAAAAGATAGGACAGACTTCTTTCCACATTTCTAAGAGGCAATAATCAGCTGGATACATGTGATGTTTCCCTATTTAAGAGGGAGGTCCCCTTAGTCACCACCTTGGTTTACTCATTTAACTTAGCTGCCAAGCCCCAGTAGGTATTTCAGTTCACAGTTCCCACCTCTCGCCCAGGAGATAATACATTCAGCGGTTAAGTATATGACCTCTGAATTCACAGAGACCCAGATTTGCTTCCCAACTCTGCATTGCACTAGCTATGTGTGGTTTTACCTCTAGAAGCCTCGGCCAGCCTGTCCCTAAAGTGACAGCAATACTAGAACCCTCTTCAGAGATGCTGAGAAGATTAAATGAGCAAATGCATAGAATGTGATTAAGCAAGTAACTGACACGTGCTGTATTAGCCCAAAGATATACATGAGATTGGGTAATTTATATAGAAAAAGAGGTTTAATGGACTCACAGTTCTACGTGGCTGAGGAGGCCTCACAATCATGCTGAAAGGTGAAAAACACGACTTACATGGTAGCAGACAAGAGAGAAATGAGAACCAAGCAAAAGGAGACACCTGTTAGAAAAACACTGTATCTCATGAGACTTATTCACTACCACGAGAACAGTATGGGGGAAACTGCCCCCATGATTCATTTATCTCCCACCAGGTCCCTCCCATAGCATATCGGAATTATGGGAGCTATAATTCAACATGAGATTTGGGTAGAGACACAGCCAAACCAGCTCACTGCAGCCTCCTCCTCCTAGGTTCAAGCAATTCTCCTGCCTCAGCCTCCCGAGTAGCTGGGATTACAGGCACATACCACCACACTTGACTAATTTTTTGTATTTTTAGTAGAGACAGGGTTTCACCATGTTGGACAGGCTGGTCTCGAACTCCCAACTTCAGGTGATCCACTCGCCTCAGCCTCCCAAAGTGCTGTTATTACAACAGGCAAGAGTCACCATGCCCAGCCGCTTTCTTATTTTTAAAATAAGTCTTCATTAGGCAGTACATTAATCAGATGGAGCTGCACAACAAAAATACTACAGACTGGGAGGCTTAGACAACAGAAATTTATTTTCCCGTAGTTTTGAAGGCTGGAAGTCCAAGAAGGCGACACCAACAGGGTTTGTTCTTGGTGAGGGCTCTCTCCTTCACTTGCAGACTGCTGCCTTCTCACTGCATTCTCACAGGTGTTCTTTTCTCTGCCTACACGCTCCTGGTGCCTCTTCTTCTAAAGACACCAACCAATCACTTCTGTTGCATTAGGGTCCTACCCTTTTGACCCCATTTACCCTTATCTGACCCTTACAGGTACTGTCTCCAAATACAGTCACACTGGGAGTCAGGGCTTCAATCAATATCTTTTGGGAGGACAAATTTCAGTTCATAACAGGCATATTAGCCACAAATTCTTAACAACAATGTGAAAAAGGTTTACTACCCAAGGAATTGATGACAAACTTTGAAATGCACATAAAGTAGAAGGAAATGCAATGCTTCTGCTTCTCTCCTAGAAATATGTTTTTGTTTTCAGTGTGTACAGGGTCCGATTCCTGGTATGAAGAGAAATACAAAGAGCATGTGGTAGGGTGAGGAAGGCTAAGGGGTCAGGTGTTCAGTAATCACTCACTCCAGCAGGGAGGTAGCTGGGCTTTGCAGACTCAAATAATCCACTCAAATCAAGGAGAGGCAGCTTCTAAAAGAAAAATGAGGTAAAAAAAAAAAATTCTAAAACTAATGACTGTAAAAGGTAGATTTCAAGAAGTCAGAAAAGAAAAATGCTTTTTTTTTCTTTTTCACTTTCTAGACTGCATCTAAAAAGAAAAAAAATAAAATAAGAAAGAAATAGGCATTGAAACAGTTATCTCTTCTGTGTGAAGTCTCCACTAGATGCTGACAGAGTTTGTCAGTGATACTAATAAGAGTTAGCATTTATTGAGCATCCTTGATGTGGCAGAAGCATCTTATTCAACCTGTAAACCTTACTGCAGTAATACTGTAGAGTCATTGTTATCATGATTGTTTAAGGGTACTAAAATATAGCACAGGTACAGTTACGACATTTGCCCAAGTGACATAGCTAGCAAAGTTTGAGTCCCAGATGGAGACCCCAACACTATAGCTCTAGAACTCATGCACTTAAACAACTCTGTTCTTTTCTGGAAAACATTGTCTAGTTTCAGCATGGGGCCTCCTGAAGATGTAAACATTGTAGTAACAAGAGGCTGCAGAAATAATGAGGGCAGCGATGGCCTCTTGAGCCAGTTATAGCTGGAAAACTAAAAAAAAAAAAAAAAAAAAAAAAAGGCACTAGATTTATTTCTTCATTTTTTGAACATACTAAGTGACCTTGTGTTAGTGCCTAGAAATGAAGTCTGCATCTACATATACCAAAAGTTCCAAGGAACCAGGCATTTGCATTTAATGTCCTCAGATACCTGTTTCTAATTTAAGTCAACTTTTTAAAAGTTGGCTTCACTGAAAGGCTTATGAAACTGGATATGTGAAATTTATACATTATGCAGTAAAGAAAAATAAATCTTGTGACTGAAACTTATTCTTAGTTTTAAAATAATCCTGCACAGTTCTAGAAATCTCCACAAAAGTTTGTGGATCAAAGGCTCTTCTGTCTGAAGATACCTCGAAGAATAGAGTTGGTCTTCTCATAACACTATTTTCAATAGCCTGCTATGGTAGGCTGAAAAATGGCTCCTCAGGGATATCCAACCTTCAGAACTTATGAATATGCTGCCTTACATAGCAAAAGGGACTTTGTTGATGGGATTAAGTCAATGATCTTGAGATGAGGAGTGATATGGTTTGGCTCTGTGTCCCCACCCAAATCTCATCTTGTAGCTCCCATAATTCCCAGGTGTTGTGGGAGGGACCTCGTGGGAATGACTGAATCATGGGGGTGGGGCTTTCCTGTGCTATTCTCCTGAGAATGAATGTGTCCCACGAGATCTGATGGTTTTAAAAATGGGAATTTCTCAGCACAAGCCGCTCTTTGCCTGCTGCCATCCACGTAAGATGTGACTTGCTCCTCTTTGCCTTCCGCCATGATTGTGTGGCCTCCCCAGCCATGTGGAACTGTGAATCCAATTAAACCTCTTTCTTTAAATTGCCCAGTCTCAGGTATGTCTTTAACAGCAGTGTGAAAACAGACTAATACAAGGTTATTCTGCATTATCCATATGGGTTCAGTGGAGGATCAGAGGCAAAGATGAACAACTAGAGCAAAGGTCAGAGGCAGAGAGATTTGAAAGGTTATGGCCCTGAATACGGAAGTGGCCTCAGGTCATATCAGTGCAGGAGGCCTCTGGGATCTAAAAAAGGCAAGGAAACTGATCTAAAGCCTCCAGAAGGAATACAGTCCTGCTCACACACTGATTTTAGGACGTCTAAATCCTAACTTAAGATCTTAAGTTAAGATCTTAAGTTAAGATCACAAATCTGTGATCAGAACTTAAGATCACAAATCTGTGTTGTTTTGTCATTAAGTTTGGGATGATTTTTTTCTTTTTTCTTTTTTTTTTTTTTTTTTTTTTTTTTACAACAGCAATAGGAAATTAGTATGCCTGGTCATAACCAAATCTTCTCTGGTGCACTGTGTATCAGCTATGCAAGTTCCAGACCTGTCTCATACTTAGTTTTTTTCTTCTATTAAAATAGTGAAGACATTCTTATGTCACAGGACAATAGTGAAGGTGAAATGTTTCAAGGCAGACCTGGGACAAAGTTCATTCTCTCCTTTGCAGTCACAAGCAGTGCTCAGTTAAAAAGAGGTCTCCTACCTCCGCAATCGGCCTTTCTTTTCTACAACTCAGTTTCTAGTGAAGCTGCAAGGAATGAGAGGGGAGAGAACAGAGATTTCTGAATTTTGTTTCATTTATCGGAACTGCTTTGATGGATTCTACCCTTTTTTTTTTTGGAGCAACCCTAGATCGGTATCAATATGAATAAAGTCAGAGATAGGTTTGCGCAAACAAGTAACAGGAAATTAACATTTTATTACATAGAAGGGCACGCTAATGCTGCCTAACAACTGTCACCTGAGCATTTAATATTTGTGCAAAGTGTCTCAACATAACTCAGCAAGTGGACACCTGGCAGCTTATTTAGGAACACAGTCACCAAGTATGGAAGGTGAAGCTAGAGAAAGAAACCATCTTGCCAGCAGCGTTCCTGTTGCAGCCTGCTGAAACATCTTCCTGGGCCCTCCAGGCCTAAAAGTCTCTCCTCAATCTTGGGGGATTCATTCTGATTACATTGCTTTTTGTCCCTGCATCCAATTTATGGTACCTTTCTAGCAGAAGTTGAAGTGACAAGCTCAGCTCCAGCTGCGGTACCCTTGCATCCGGTGACAGCTGACAAACAGCAGCTAAAACTTTCCTACCACAAAGTTCATTCCCTCCTGATGGCTCCATTGTGCTTTAATGCATAGCAAACTGAAATCACGAATAGAAATGTCGCCCAGGCTCTGCAAAATTACATTTTATTCTTTGGCTCGTCTCTCTGATAACTGTTTTTGTTATCCTATTAACCAGATGCAGGCAGATTCCAGAGTCATCAACACAATGCTTATATTCCTGTATCTTCTTTTTATGAAAACAGTTTCTACTCCCTCTCTTTGTGTGAGGAAAGAATATACATTAAAAATTTCAGGTACCTCTGCTGCAAAAATGCAAAGAGGCCACAATTAAACTTCACTCAAGGATATTGATATGTACCGGAAATTGCAAATAAGAAGCAAAAGAAACACATGATATCATGGATAAGGAATCAGGATTGCAGATAATCTGAAAGTTGCATTCTCTGTAACTTGGACCAGACCAAAGCTATGACTCAGTCCTCCTCATATGGCGGCATTTCTTTTTGCTTTGATTCTGAATGTCTGGCTCACGGTTGTAGTGATAACAAAAGGCTTGCAATTTAAAAGCAATGAAATTCTCAGTTGATAGGGCCTGGGAAGCTATAACCTGCAAATCCGATTGCGTTACAAACAAGTTCACTCTCAGAAAAGGCAGCAGGAAACCCAGATGCTACGGCTGCCCACCAACCAACCAAAGCACCACTGAGCTCCACATCTGCAAAGATAATTAAACTGTAATTAAATGCTCTGTCCCACTTTAAGCAGTGGATCACACAATTTAAGCTGTTCTGCTGGGATTGGACAATCATGTGTCCTGCCGTGAAAAAAAAAAAAAAAAAGATTTTGGATTGATTTTACATCACTGTGTAAACAAGTAAATGAAATAACCATTTGAGAAGCAAATGGCAGAAGTAACTAGACCTACTCTGCCCCAAACCAAATCTAAATGAAATTTACATTGCATACAGCCATTTAAGATCACTTCCAAAAATACAGGATAGAGTAGAGCAGGGGAAAACACTCCCCGCCAGGGAGGGGTTGATGGGATTGACCCTGAGAACAACCTGTAGGACCTTCTTTGCCAACACATGAACACATATGTGCATGCATGTATGTGCAGCTGCAAGCATGCATACATGGACACGCATCAGTGCATGTGCTTTTCCTTTGGTCTCAGAGAAGATGGGACATTGCCATGACTTCTCCTAGAATAACTCTACCCAGTTACGGAATTCCAGCTTTTCCTCCCTGACCTCAACATTTGGGCTTGAACATCCATATCTCACTGTCCATGGATCTGCTTCTTCTAGTTCCAAAACTCAAGTGTTTATTGTAAGACTATAAGGAATAGATATGTGTCATTAAATATAAAGGGACACACACCCACACAAATACACACACACACACATACACGCACACGAAGAAGAGATTATTCCAAGTATAGATGTCAGGTTCTATTTCAAAGGCTTTGTAGACTCAATGAATCCTCATAACAATCCTACAAAGCAGGTTTTACCTCTGATTTTTGCCTACGTGTCACCTTGAAGAGGCTTCCTCCAGCATCCTCCCTAAAGCGGCCTTCTCAACCCCCATCACGTTTGTCCTTCCCACCAATCACTAACATGCATCATGTTACCTGTGTACTTATTTCTTTATTGTCTCTCTCTGACAGTGGCACATAAAGTCCTTGAAGTCACGGGCTTACTTTATTCCCTGGGTATTTGTTGACTCTAATGAATTGTGACCCTGTGGCTTCAGTATACACAGTAACTTGCCAAAGATGGCTCACAGCAGATCTATGATCAAAATTTGAGTCCATCTGAATCAGGCCTGAATCTCCAACCAATATTTTCAATCACAAACCAGACAAGGACCTTCTCTCCTGGAACATGATCTGCCACTTCCCCACATAGTTATACTTTTGATAAAGTTATATTTTTAGTAAAAAGAGTTTTAAAACAGTCAAGAAGCAAGATTGTGGCCAGGTGCGGTGGCTCATGCCTATAATCCCAGCACTTTGGGAGGCCAAGATGGACATTTCACATGAGGCCAGGAGTTCGAGATCAGCCTGGCCAACAGGGTGAAACCCTGCCTCTACTAAAAATACAAAAATTAGCCAGGTATGGTGGTGGGCATCTGTAATCTCAGCTACTCAGGAGGCTGAGGTAGGAGAATTGCTTGAACCTGGGAGGTGGAGGTTGCAGAGAGCTCAGATTGCACTACTATACTCCAGCTGGGGTGACAAGAACGAAACTCTGCTCTACCTCAAAAAAAAAAAGAAAAAAAAAAAAAGCAAGATTCTGCAAGTTCAGAGATTCAAGCTCAATATTCAACTTGTGGTTGTCTTAGTCTCTCTCTGTTATGTATATATTTAGCCATCTTCATCCCCTGTCCATATAAAACCCAAATCAGTAAATCAGAAATTGTCAAAAGAGTAAAAATGTCCACCCCAACTACACAAGACCTGTTCTCAGATTCAATCTAAGGCATTTACTCCACATGGTTCATAAGCAAGACAGCTCCACAAACTTATTGAGTGATTTCTCCTGATACTGTAAGGGATTATGATAGATGGAGAAAGTCGAGTAAAAACCAAAAATTAAAAGTGGGCAAACAATGCTAAATGTGTAATGAGAAATTCAAGACTTCATGAGGGATATAAAGGCTTTTCAATATCACCGATTTGCAAGTAACTCTGATACTCAGAAAACAATAAAATAAAATCACTGAATAAAAAAGTATTTCAAAACCAGGCTTAAAAATACCACTTGAGGTAAATAAGTTCTGGAGATCTACTATACAGCATAGTGGCTGTATCTAACAATACCGTGTTGCATACTTAAGATTTACTAAGGAAGTAAATCTTATGTTTAATATTCTTACTTACAGAAAAGAAAAAACCAGCCATCATCATAATCTATGTCGGTGTTGTATGGGAAGTTAAACATAAAAAATAATACTAATAGTGATCAAGAGGACAGGAAGAAACTTTGGGAGATGATAGGCATGTTCATGGCCCTGATGGTGTTGATGGTTTCATGGGTGTATACTCATCTCGAAGTCATGGAGATATATAAATTAGACATGCACAGTTTTTCATATGTCAATCATATCTCAATAAAGTGGTTTAATATATAATATATACCACTTAATCTTCTGTAGTACAATTTGTACTTAAGGGAGATATAAATGCATAGAGTGTATATCAGTACACAGACACTATCATTAGATCTCTGAGACCTGAGAGCCAGGACCCATAAGACCGATCAAGAAGGTACTACAAGCCTGGAGCCAGATGCAGTGGCTTATGCCTGTCATCCTAGCACCTTGGGAGGCCAAGGCAGGTGGATCATTTGAGGTCAGGAGTTTGAGACCAGTCTGGCCAACATGGTGAAGCCCCATCTCTACTAAAAATACCAAAAAAAAAAAAAAAAAAAAAAGCCGCACGTGGTGGCTCATGCCTGTAATCCTATCTACTCAGAAGGCTGAGGCAAGAGAATTGCTTGAAACTAGGAGGCAGAGCTTGCAGTGAGCCGAGATAAAGCCACTACACTCTAGTCTAGGCAATGGAGTGAGACCCTATCTCAAAAACAGACAGCGACAACAACAAAACAAGGTTCTACAAGTCTGGCATGGTGGCTCATATCCCAGCACTTTGGGAAGCCGAGGTGGGAGGATCACTTGAGCCCAGGAGTTGGAGACCAGTCTCGGCAACATAGTGAGACTCCATCTGAGCAAAATATTTTAAAATTAGCCAGGTGTGGTGGCACACACCTCTGGTCCCAGCTATTCAGGAGGCTGAGGTGGGAGGATTGCTTGAGCCTGGGAGGTTGAGGCTGCAGTGAGTCATGATCATGCCCCTGGGTTCCAGCCTGTGCAACACAGCAAAACCCTGTCTCAAAAAAACAAAAGACATAATATACAAGTTTGTGATGATGCTAAAGATACCATTGCCACTCAGAATAGACGAACAATCACAGCAAACATTCAGTACATTAAGAGCTATTTGCCAGACACTAGGCTAAGTAATCTATATGTATTACGTCATTAAATACTCAACAAGATCAGTATTATTTTTATATCCTTTTACAGAGAAGGAAACTGAGGTTCAGAGAAGTTGAGAAATTTCCCAAGGTCATGTAGCCATTAAGTTGTAGAGTGCAAACCAAACCAGGTCTATCTCCTGATCTCTCTCAAACACTGTTCTGTGCTGTAATCTACTGGTGACTTGTAAGCAAACACATGATTCTGTATCAAATAAGTGTAAACAAATCATTAAACCTTAAATCTTTCTCAATTAGCAAGATAGATACATTAGAAAAATAATACCAAGGAAATTAGGGAGCTGATAATCTCATCAACTGCTATTAGGAACAGGGTATCTATAGGCTTTGTGCTATGTAATATATAGCCGCATCTAGTCATCTTTACTTGTACTTATCATTTAACCTCGTAACCTTGTGCTAGGACACACCCTGAGGTGGCCCCCAGTGAGTCATGTCCTTATATAATTTCATCCTTTGTGAGATCAGTGAGATCATATGACTTGCATCTCATCAACAGAATATGGCACAAGTGATGGAATGCCACACCCATGCTTAGATTCTGTTATGGTACATGATGGCTGCATCTTATCTTGCTCCCACATGGGGCTGAGTATGTAGGAAGTTGGGTGACTACCTTGCATGCTGTTCCAGCTTGTGGGTTGTGTAGATGGGGTAGTTGTCTTTTCTTAACTATTCTATTTTTACAGGCTGGGAAGGACTCAGAGACTTTTAGGGATGTTTCCTCACCAATACCCTTCCTTGGCCTAGATTCCTAAATTGATATCTCCCCAGTTAACCTCCAAAATGTAGGCATATAATTCATGTACACAGGGCTGTGATGTAGTTTTGATGCAGAGATTTAGAGCCAGGGGACCTCAAGATCATCACAGGCAAAAGTCACATTCTGCAGAAGAGGAGAACAAGAACTCAGAAAGCTGAGCAGTCTAGGTGGGTGGCTCACACTTGCAATCCCAGCACTTTGGGAGGCCGAGGAGAGAGGATTACTTAAGGCCAGATGTTTGAGACCAGCCTGAGCCACACAGTAAGACCTTCTATCTACAAAAAATAATTTATAGGTTGGGCGCGGTGGGTCACACCTGTAACCCCAACACTTTGGGAGGCCAAGGCGGGCAGATCACCTGAGGCCAGGAGTTCAAGACCAGCCTGGCTAACATGATGAAACCCTGTTTCTACTAAAAATACAAAAAAATTAACCAGGTGTGATGGTGTGCACCTGTAATCCCAGCTACTCAGGAGCTTGAGGCAGGAGAATCACTTGAACCTGGGAGGTGGAGGTTGCAGTGAGCCGAGATTGTGCCATTGCACTCCAGCTTGGGCAACAAGAGTGAAACTCCATCTCAAAAAGTAATAATAATTTAAGAATTAGCCAGGTGTGGTGTAGTCCTAGCTACTAAGAAGGCTGATGCAGGAGGATCACTTCAGTCCAGGAGTTGGAGGCTTCAGTTAGCTATGATTGTGCCACTGTACTCTGGCCTGGGCAAGAGAGTAAGACCATGTCTCTAAAAAATAATCATAAGCAGAACAAATACAAAGTTTAAGTGCACTACTTCTAAATTTAGACTCACCAGGTTTACATCTGAGTTGACTACCTAGTGCTTGCCTGATCTTGGGTGAGTTTATTAAGTACTGTATGATGGCTCAGTTTCCTCATCTGTAAAACTGGGAGTCCTTGATTCAAACCAAATCAACAGATATTCATGAAGCACTGTGCTGGCATAGAAGTTATACTGAAGAATAAACAAAGGAGTTCTTGCCTTTCATGGAGCTTAGTAGACATAGTAATACTTACCTCTTAGATTGGCTGTGAACATTAAGTGGAGAATATTAGTAGAGTGCTTAGATCAGTGTATGGCATGTAATATGAATGATTATAATTATTATAGTAATAAAAATTTTATAATCATTATTGTTGTCATGATTATTGTTTAATAACATATAACAACCATATAATGGAGTTAGTTTGAAAATCAATTGAGTAATGTATGTTAAACACTTAGTACTTAGTAAAAATACATAGAAATAATTCAATATATTTTATCTACTATTATTATTAGGTTAAGTGGTTTTGCCAAAGTCACAAAGTTATCATCAGTGCTGAGTTGAGAATTTCCATCATAGGCCTGTACCATTTTGCAGACTTAACAGTCTGTACTATGACTATTTAATTTCCAGACTGTCTTAGTCCATTTTCTGTTGATATAACTGAATAGCTGGGACTGGGTAACTTATTTAAAAAGAAGTTTATTTCTCACAGTTCTGGAGGCTGGAAAGTCCACAGTCAAGGGGCCACATCTGGTGCAAGCCTTCTTGCTGGTGGGGACTCTCTACAAAGTCCCGAGGTGGCACAGGTCATCACATGGTGAGGGACCCACGAGACAGCCAAACTGGCTTTTATAACAGGTCCACTCTTGTGATAACCAACCCATTCCCATGATAACCTATTCATCTATGAATGGACTAACCCATTCATAAGGGCAGTGCCCTCATGACCCAATAACCTCTTAAAAGCTGCACTTCTTCATACTGTTACACTGGGGGTTAAGTTTCAACATGAGTTTTGGAAGGGACAAACATCCAAACCATATCACTGACTCTCTCCGCTACTCAACCCTGAGTTGCACAGTCATGTGCTCTCTGGCTGAGACTCATGGAGCCAGGCCTTACATGGGATTTCTGCTCACTAGGACCTCAGCACCAAAAGTCACTAAGGATAGTAACACTTATGTGTGAAAACAAGCATGGTAATTTTATACACCTTCTGGTACCTTTTGAGACACCTTAGGTCATCATCTATTTATTCAACATCTATTTAAATATTTTTGTAATCTCTTATGAGCACAAACCACCCCCCACAAGCTAAAGCAAACCCCTAACAACTCTTCTGAACCCATCTTCTTACCTCTTACTACGACTAACCTAGCAAAACTTCCAATTATTTTGAAGTGTGTCTGTTTACTTTCTTTATCCTGTTTCCCCCAAAGAATATGTAACTCATGATGAGGACAGGTAATGCTTATGAATAAATATGTCCTCAGCATGTAGCACATAGTGGGTGAGCTACACCGTAAGTATTCATGAATTGGACAATGCGCCAGATTCCTGCCTTCAATGAGGTTAAATTCTAGTGAAGAAAAAATTATTGATCCACACTACAACATGGAGTCACTGCAAAGCAGCAAACGAAAGAAGCCAGATGCAAAAGACCACGTAGTGTACAATTCTCTGTGAAATGCCCAGAATAGGCAAATCCAGAGTGATGGAAAATAGACAAGTGTTTGCCTGGAGCTGGGGGTGGGAAGAGGGATGGACTATAAATGGGCAAGAGGGATTTTTGGGGAGTGAAGTGAAGCATTCTAAACAGGGATTATGGTGATGATTGCACAACTCTATACGTTTACTAAAAGTGGGTATAGTATATATTTACATAGTATATATTTATATAGTATATAAATTATACCTCAATAAAGCTGTTTGGAGAAAACAGACCTTCAACAACTAATTACCCAACTATTTACTTGATTCCAGTTGTGATGAGTTTCATGAAGGTGAGGTCCACAATGCAGAGAAAGCATAGAACGGGCTTCAGTGTCCTGCCATCTGGTCAGAAAACGTGCCTCTGGAAAGAGCTGCTTGAATTAAGTTCATTGCAGAGGTGGGGGAGTCGGGGAATCACTAAGGGTAGAAGATGCAGCATGTCGGGGCTCAGGGATGAGCCAGAGCCAGGCAGCGTGAAGTGGGGGAGGAATGAAGAGAGGAGGGGACATCCTTGTGGCTGAAACAGACTCCACAGAGGAGGGAGCTCAGGTGAGCCTGAAGAAGGGTGTGGCCTGACAACCACCAGGTACCTTTTAAGGGCTTATAACTTCATCATGTAGGCCTTTTAGGACTACCACCAATGGCTGTAGCAAGGAGAGGGGATCGGAGCCGACCACTGGGCAAGGGTCACTGTAGTGACTCACGAGGAAGCTGTTGTGGAAGCCAACTTTTGATTGAACTTTTGATTGTTTCTTTTCTCCGTGTTTAGCTAAAATGATGGGTTTTTGCATAGGTTCCCAATAGAGACTGTTTGACTGATGTTCCATACATTGCTGATTCAAATCACATTAAGAGGAAATCAGAAGTGTTCTGTTATGCAAATTTGATTTATAAAACATTTGAATCCAAGTGAACTTGATTGGAGAACCCTTGGGTTTATCCCCTAACTAAAAGATTTCAAAGAAAAGCTCATAAAACTCCTCCCTGCGTCTATGAAAAATACTTTCAGATGAGTCCAGTTTCACCAGTAAGTTACAGTCCACTTTTAATAGATGGTCAATTCAGAGGATACTTACGGTAGAACAAATAGATTTGCAGCCAACTTTTAGAATTTTTGGCCAAAAATACCTGAGCAGTTCCCTGATGTGGACAAAATATGTTCCACAGAAACTTTAGAAAAAAGAAAAAAGGTTAGTTAAAATAGAATCTAAAAATCTGTTTTCAATAAGAGCTATTTTTGCAGAAATCTCCATCTTAAAAACATGTCCACACATGCACGCGTGCACACACACACATACTTTCTGTCTAAAACATCCTGCACTCTTATTGTGAATCTCCTCTTTTATTCTCCATTCTTCTAAAAATACACATAGCCCTTCATTAACAGCAGAAGGCTCTCTCCTGAGTCATTTCACATTTTTGGAGAAATAAGCATTGTGTGTAATGATGAACACCAGCCCTTCCCATGTGTTCTTATGGAGCAACACATTTGTCAGGACATCTGAAAAGTCATCTTGCCTTGCTCAGGTGTCCTGTTCCATCTCCAGCCTTTCCCCCACCGTCACAAGCATCTCTGCTGCTACCTCCTGCCTAGGAGAGGGAGGGTGAAGGTTACCACTCTGCTAAGACATTCAAGAGAGCCTGTGGGGAGCGTAAGAGCCTCAAAGGGTTTCTGGGCTCCCATTTTCTCTCCCACAATGAGTTTACTACTTTCAGACGTAAGTAAGTTGAGGAATAGGGATCTGTGTGCAGCAAAGCTTTAATGAAAAGGGGGCTTATAGACATGGACTCCAATTATTTTCAAATGATATGTATAACATACACCTAACTAACTATATGTGTATGTATGAATATATATGCATACCTAGATATACACACATATAACTTCACATGCATGTGCATGCATGCGCGCACGCACACACACACACCACGTTCTCCATTAGAAAAAATGAGGAAAATAAATGAGCCTTTGAAAATGCCGAAGTACTAGATCATACCTCTTCTCAAAACCCTCCCGAAACCTCATATTGCACTCCCAATGAGACACAAAAGCCTTACCAGGGTCCGCAAAGCCCTATGTAGCTTCAATGTCCCCACCTTCATTTTACCAACATCCTTTTCTAGCAGTTTCTCCTTGCTACCTTCTTCACAGCCACACTGGATTCCTTGCTGTTGCTCTAACGCATTCCTCCTAAACCTACCTCAGGACCTTTGCACTTTTTGCTCCCCCCCCCCCCCCGCCTGGAATGTTCCGGCTCTTAAGAACTACTTGACTCACTCCCTCAGCTCTCTGCTCAGGTTTCCCTGATCACCCCTTTCCCTCGCTTCATTTTCCCCCTAGCCTTATTGCTACCTGACACATTATTTAGGTCCCATTTATTACCTGTACCCACCCCCATTCTAATGAATTGCCCATGGCAGCAGGAACTTTATCTTGCTCATCTTAAATCCACAATGCCCAGAACAGTGTCAGGGAGGCTCTCAAAGGTTTGTTGAACGAATGAGACTCAGCCTGGTGCAACTGGACTAGACTACTGCCAACCACAAAGCTTGGCACAGGCAGGGATTTGAAAATGGCAATTCACCCAACCCCCCGCCAAGAGGGAAAGACCACAGCTGAGCCTTGTGGCTGAACCCAAGCCCATGCCCTGAAATTAAAGTCATGAGTAACATCACAGTCCAGAACAGACAGCTCAGACAGACAGCCACTTTGGCAAACAGCCCTCTCAGTACAGCCTGTGGGGGAGGTTCTAGATGCCAGATTATTACCAAGCAGGCCAGTGAGATTCTCAGACCTGCAGGTATGTGGTACCCAGCAAGCAGGGGTGAGTGGGGCCTCCCTGCTAGCCGGCTGCACACTCCTTTGTACTGGGGAATGCATCCCTGGTTTTCAGTCTTGCCATTTCTCGCTAGGAAGGTCAGCGGAAACCTCCAGAAGCTAGACCCACTAATAACAAACACAGAGGCACAAGCTGAGCAATAAACTTGACCAGCTGATTGCAGACAAGGAGTCTTATGGGCAAGGTGGACATCAAAATTACACAGTCAGGAGGCAATAGTTGAAGCTCATGGGCAGAATACGACAGAGTGGTGGATGCCCATGCCACCTGGGCCCACTCTGTAACTGGCCAGCAGAACCTCCTGGGACAAAGAACAGCAGGCGGGACACCTGTGCCACCTCTCTCCAGTCAGATACTAGAGGCAGGTCTCCTGGTCTGTATCTTTCGCTCTCTCTCCTGGTTCTTCTACCCCTCCCCACCCCAGCAGGGTCCAGGTCTGCTCAAAGAAGGGGTTTGGGTGCAGATGTGCAGACAAGAAACAGTCTTGCCTGGATTTTTTTTCCAGTGGGGGCTCCAGCAGGTGTGGAAACATCAAGTCCCTAGCATGACCTTTCCATTCAATAGCAAAGCAGTGGAGGAGAGAGGGAGAGAGATAGAGAGACACTGGCCTGTGAGGAATCAATGGTGAAGGGCAAGAAACGCTCCACAAATGAAGAACGCAGTATTTATTCCCACTAGGGGAAGAGAAGCAGGTTCTGAATATACACAAATAAGAACCAGAATTTGGTAAAGCAGTGAAAAGTAGGAGGAAGAAAATAGAATTGGGGCTAGGAGGAGGATCTCAGCCCCCTGGTGCCTTGTGCAGGAGACAAATGAAGCACAGGTCAGCACGTGTGGGCGGTATACACGAAGCAGATCACTTTAACACTCATTCCTGACATCAAAGGGGATGGAGCAAGCCTTGCTATGCACTTTGCACGCACTGGCCACAGACCAAGCACTTCCCAGGCAGTTCCTCGCCTCCTGGCACAGGAGCCAGTGCTCATCATCCTTCCCACGTCAAAGAAGAGGGCACAAAGTGAGAGTCAGCCAGGGACAAGCTGAGCTGAAGAGGCAGAGGAAAGGTCTGTTTTCCAGAAGAGCCGCACCCATCTCTCGCATTTTCAAGTGCTTTTCCCCTGCCCCTGGACTTATTCTCCTTCTCTGCACAGCTCCTGCCCAACCTCTTACTTCATGCTGGGAAGGACGACAGCGAGAAAAAAACGTATGGTGCCCAGAACAGTCCTATTTCTCTTTCTCAAG
This sequence comes from Macaca fascicularis, assembly GCF_037993035.2. Classification (NCBI taxonomy): domain Eukaryota; kingdom Metazoa; phylum Chordata; class Mammalia; order Primates; family Cercopithecidae; genus Macaca; species Macaca fascicularis. The sequence goes on along the minus strand of NC_088384.1, from coordinate 110,745,540 downwards.
AGAAAAGCTGCAGGGGAAACAGGGGACAGGCTTATCCAGTTTCCTTCCAGAAGGGGCCAGACCACTGCCTGTGTAAGCAGGAAGAAAAAAAAAAAAAAAAGGAAGGAAGGAGAAAACAAAAAGAAAATAATTTCTGAAAAGAAATTTGGACCATTAGAACTGTTACTCGCTGTGAGGGCTGGCAATGCCCTCCTAAGGAACTGTCTGGATTCAATGCTGTTTTTTGGAGTGGAGAAAATCTACATGGGGGCACCCTATGGGGGGTCAAAGAAATAAATGAAAATTTTAAACTCTGCCTGCTGACTGTCACTCCTTTTGCGGCCACAGCCTGGTCACAGCTCTGGTGTTTGTCCCCCGCTGACTGGCCTCTGACAAAGCCAATGGCCATTCACCTCTGGTTGGGTGCTCTTGGGCTGAGCTTCTGAAAAGTTATCTTTTAAAAATAGTTCCATATTTGATTTCTTATAAACAGGTTTTCTGCAGCAGATCTTCTGTCAAAATCCATATGCCTTGGGAAACTGGAAGATGGAAGAGGCAGCTCATTTTTTTCTCTTCACTCTCAGCATAGTTCTCTGACCACCTAATAAGTTGTGCTTCTGTTCTTTCCTTTTCTCAGCGATGCTTCCAGAGACAATCCCTAGCATAATACAGATGTTCCCCTTGTACACAGTTTGCATAGCAGCCTCAGCAGACGTAAACATTACGGGCTTGGCGTGGCACAAACTGAAGAAAGTGCCATAAGATAAATAGGAAAGGAAAAGTGTCTAAGCTATTTTTATTTTATTAGCTTTAATAAACCTAGGCTTAGGCGGGGATCAGACAACCCAGCCAGCATCATTAAACAAAGAAAGTTGCTCATTTTTTTGCGTCTTTTTTTTTTCCAAATGAGAACATCGCCACCTGGCGGGAAAGATCTTCATCAGCAATTTCTGAAACAACGCAAAAGACAGAATTAAACCCAAACCTGACCACAGAGGTCAGCTGCTGGCAGCGAGAATGAACTCCAGATAATAGAAGGAACTCAAGTTTCAAATTACTCATTGACCTTTTAGAGTCCCTTATATATATCTGGTTCCCAGGAGATCAAATCTCCTACAAAATCTTTGTTCTACTACAACTCTTATCTTTCCTGGATAGGGTCTTCCAGAAACACCTGTTCTAGCTGCTACTTACTCCGATTTTACCCATTATTTAATGGCTCGTACACTACCCACCTTCTTGAGTTCATCGAAACCCCCACATCTATTTGCTTTCTCCCTCCCTTGACGTTCTAATACTCCATGCATGCCAAAAGATAGACAATCGATAATCAATCGATAATGATCAATAATAATCAATAAGAAAAAGATTTCCCAGTGTCTGTTGCATAGGCAAAGGGAGATTTCAAACCAATCTGCTCATTACTTCTGAGCTATTGGAATTCTCTCCTCAACTAAGGTATGAGCTCCTGGAGCTCTTAAATGTCTATGCCAAGGTCTCAAGCCAGAAGCCACAGAGAAAATCGGGCCTGGAGATAGCTGTGGTTTTGACGTGCACATTGTAAAAACAAAACAATATCCATTGTTTCAAAATCAGATTTTGCATAAAAATGTGGATTTTCACAATTTCTTTTCTTTTTTTTTAATTTTTAGAGACAGGGTCTTGCTATGTTGCTCAGGCTGATCTTGAACTCCTGGGCTCAAGCGATCCTCCTGCTTCAGCCTTCCAAGTAGCTCAGATTCTAGGCGTGCACCAGCATCCCCAGCTCAGGATTTCCATAATTTCTAAAAACTCTTCATATCTGCCAAAGCTGACTCCACAGGGAGCAGACTTGTTCCCATTTTTCCCCAGTCCCCACCATATTCTGTTGTCTCATTAATGCTAGGTCTGAATTTCAGTTGTGGCTCTGAGCTTTTTCTTGTATTTCAGAAATATATTTTATATCCATGTCTCTGCTGAAAGTAGGAAATAGTAATAGCCCAAGCAGAGCATATATTTAAAAAACCGACGGCAGAAAGCCTATTTCTTGGGAATCATACCCGGATAATACACACACATACAATGCACTTTATTTCTTTGTGTTAGTGGCCTCTGTGAGCATTTGAACTCCCAAGCCCTGGTTTGTAGTAAGAAGCTCTATACCTCCTGCAAGAGTTTTGTTCAAAATTCCTTCCCTTCCCAGCCCAGGCCTCTGCCCCTTCCTCCCTTTGCCTATGCAACAGACACTGGAAACTCTTTTTCTTATGTATTCATTGTTATTGATTATTATTGACGATCGATTGTACAGATGGGGTCTCGCTTTGTTGCCTGGGCTGGTTTCAAACTCCTAGCTTAAATGATCCTCCCATCTCAGCCTCCCAAAGTGTTGGGAATGCAGGTGCGAGCCACAACCACTTTTATCTTGTCTACTCATTTATCTATTATATAAATTAATTCTCAGTAAGAATTAGTTATTGTTAAAACTCCAAGGATGCTGCTACATCGCACTTCTCCATTGCTCCTGCTTGGAATGTTCAAGATTTCACATGAGCCAGGGGCAGTGGCTCATGCCTGTAACCCAAACACTTTGGGAGGTCCAGGCAGAAGGATTACTTGAACCCAGGAGGTCAAGGCTGCAGTGATCTATGATCATGCCACTGCACTCCAGCCTGGGTGACAAAGCCAGACTCTGTCTCAAAGAAAAAAGATTTTATATGACACCTTCTTTCCCCAACACATACAAAACACTCCTCCTCCATGTTCTACTGTTTGACTATAACTTTTTCACAAAACTTATTACTGTCAGATATTTCTTTTCTTATTTTAAAAATCATTCTATGTTTCATTTTAAAACCATCAGTTATTTCTATTTGATTATTTATCATCTGTCTCACTGGAATGAAGATATCCACAAGAATAGGAAATTCCTGGTAGTTTGCAGCCTTCAATAAATATTTCTCAATAAATGAATGTATGAATCTTTTGCTTATTATTTCACATTAGGGGAGATAAGGAAAAGACACAGCTCGTTCCTGTGTAATTCACAGAGAGAACTCAGTATCCCACACCTGAAGTAACTCTGACAGTGTCAGTTTGCTATGATTGCAGCAGTAAGGGAAACATTCCTGCACAAATTTCAGTTGCTGCCCACCTGTCTGTGCTTACTGATGCTGCAGCAGAGCTGTGCTTCTGTTGCCTTCTCTATGAAGGTGTGTACAGCTGCAGTATACATCAACGTCTTCATCAGCTCACTACGCACTGGAGAACCATGAGCTCAATGTTTAATGAAGATGAACATATTTATTTATTTATATGCTCTCTTTCCAAAAACGATAGAAGCAGAATGTTAACTGAATGAAAGGAAACACAATTCCACTGAGATTATTTTTTCAGACTTAGAGACTAATTTTTAGATCAATTAATCAAATTATCAAAGTAATATATTAGTATTAATTAGAGATTAAATCCCTCTGACTTAAAACGATACCCCCTTTTATAATGGGTGTCACCTCCATGTCTTCTATCTCAAACAGGGACTTCCAGCATTGCTGAAATGTTCTGTGCCCTAAAAGTTGAAAAGAGTTAGCTAAGCTGCTGGACCGCAGAGGACAATAAAATGAAACAGAGGTTATCTCAGCGGTACCCAACAGCCCTTCTTAGTGCTTTAGCAAAGGACCCTAGGACCTTTGCACAACCCAGTTGAGGTGGGAGCCCTGATGGTAGCTGATATCCATCTATCTAACCATCCAGCTGGATGGGGGCCTAGACAGGAATTTCATTTAATTGGAAGGAAAGTTAAAAATGTCTTTTCTGCCCAGCACTTTGGGAGGCTGAGGCGGGTGGATCACGAGGTTAGGAGATCGAGACCATCCTGGCTAACCTGGTGAAACCCCGTCTCTACTAAAAAATACAAAAAAAAATTAGCCGGGCGAGGAGGCGGGCGCCTGTAGTCCCAGCTACTCGAGAGGCTGAGGAGAATGGCGTAAACCCGGGAGGCGGAGCTTGCAGTGAGCTGAGATCTGGCCACTGCACTCCAGCCTGGGTGACAGAGCGAGACTCCACCTCAAAAAAAAAAAAAAAAAAAAAAAAAGTATTTTCTGGTCTGTCCAAGCTTGGAGACTGAGAGCCATCCCTGCTGTACAATTTGACCAGGACGGAGGTATGTGGAAACCCACTCCCACCCTAGCCCTTATTCCTCTGTCATGTCAACAGAGCCAAGTGCCAGGATCAGGAACATGGCCATCTCCCTTGGGAAAGGATGTGGCTTTCCATTTGAGAGAGACAGAACTGTGATGCTTGGCTGAGCAGAAGAAAATCGTGTCCAAGCAACCACCACATCTCACCTGGAAGTCCAGACTTGCCTCCGCATTGATCTCCAGGCTGCCACCCCTCTCCCCTAGAGGCTCCTCTCCACAAAAGAGGGATCCTTTTAAAATCAGACCACCACCGTCTGCTCCTTAAACCTTCCAGTGGCTTCTCATCAAATCTAGGTAAAGAAAATCTCTGTGGTCCTCACAGCAGCTGGCACCTGACTCTTCCCACTTCTGCCCCTTCCTCTACAGCCATCCTCGCCTTCCTGTCCCAGGGCCTTTGCTCTTACTGTTCCTTCTACTTGAAAAGCCCAGCCCCTCAAGACTTCTCCCAGCCCACTCCTTGTTTTTTTTTTTTTGTTTGTTTGTTTTTGTTTTTTGTTGTTGTTGTTGTTTTTAACAGATCTCAGGAAGGTCTTTCTTGCCCAGTTTATTTAAAATAGTCTTTGCCTCCCATCTCTGCCACACTGTCTACCCTACCTTACTTCCTCCATAGCAGGAATCACACCTGACACTCTGTTAAATATTTGTTGTCCATTTTATCCCTTAGAATATAACTCTTGGAGAGCAGAGGCTTGATTTTGCCCACCCTTGTTTTACTAGAAAAGGGCCTGGCTTGGAGAAGGCTCCCAATAAAAACTATCCAGTCAATGAATCCATCTATCCATCCCTTGACCTATCCATTCATTCATCCAGCCAGCCAGCCAGCCAGCTTCCAATGATTTCAGTGGTCTCAGTGGGATATTCAAAGAGATCACCATCACTGGAGGCATCCAAATGGTGTCTGCATTACCCTTGGCAGAGTTTTGTAGCAAAGATTAGAATATTTGATATACCAGGCACTGAAGGGAGGTTTTCTGTGCTGAGATCCATAGACATGCACATTAACCTCAGAGGGGTCTGTAATCTCGTAGATCATCTTAAAGTTTAATGTGCACAGCTGAATTTTTCCAAAGATTGTGTTCAAGAAATATTTGCCAACAATTCTTCAGTTGTGGAGAAGTGGGAAATGCCCTCATGAAGGTTCAAGTCTAATGAGGACAATAGAGAGTGAAGAGACAAAAACATTGGATTCACTAGACAAAGGGGGCCATGGCAAGGGACTCACACCCAATCTTGAGATTCAAGGAAGTAACTTTTGAGAGAAAACACAAGGAATGGTTGGGACTCAACCAGGTGAAGTTAGGAATCAAAAAGGTTAATATCTAGTGACCTAGAAGTTTCCTTCTAAGAACAGCAGAAGAGGATGCAAGGTATGGGGTATGCCCATGACAGCCCACCTCCGCAGCCAGGACCCAAACTCTCAAGGGCCAACTCTCTTTGCTCTGAGAGATCAGAACAATCATTTTCCCATAAGTCAGAGCTTGACAACAGTCAAGATACCAAATAGGCCTACAAGAGCAGCGTCCACAAAAATGCATCATTAGTGTTCAGTGCCAGCAAACAAACTGTCCTTGTGCAACTTAATGAGGACACGAAAATATTACAGGGAGACCCGAGCTCTGAGCGCCTGAAGCAGTCACATTATTATGCATGGTTCAAAGTCTTGCAGAAACAAAACTGAGACCATTCTTTGCCATTCTGTGTGAGTGCAGAGTTTTTTATTTGTAGAAAGTCTCTAGAGTCCCACACGTGAGAAGCTTACCATTTGCTTAATGGACTCTCCAGCCTACAGAAAAGGTTTTCTACAAGAGGACCCCATTCCACTGGGTTCACACAAGAGGACCTCATTGAGAAGACGGGTTACACATAGACCTGCAGAAACTCATGAGCACACAGTAGTTCCCTGAACTCTCTAATCTAGAGAGCAGTCTAAGATACTGCTTCCCAGCCCAGCGATTCGGGCAAGTTTAAATTTTCTGTCACTCATGTTTCTTATCAATAAAATGGATATAAAAGCATTACTTCCCTATTAAATGGTGGTGAAGAATAAATGATGTGTTTTGCATGCATATGAACTATTGTCATTTCTTCCTCATCCAACTCCTCCTCCCACTTTTCCGCTACTGGGTGAGCTCCTAAACCACTCTCCAGACTCTATATAAAACATATTTAACATATTAGGCACATCTTACCCTAATTGGTGGTATCCTATGCAAAATCAAAATGCGGAGTCAACGGTTCAATAAGGATCTCAGGTTAACGACATCAGAGCATTAAATCAAGCATAGGGCCTTTCTAAGAGCAGAGCCCTGCGTGACTGCATAGGTCATATATCCACGAAGCCAGCTCTGAATGGAATAGGAGGTTAATCATATTAGCGTTAATTTTTACAAAATGACCACCACTCCTACTACGCCTGTTTATTGACATCTTACTTTGGGGTTAGATTCCATTGTTGTGTCTATGATCTCATTCCAGCCTTATAATACCTAGCGGATGTGTACTATTATGCTTCCTAGTTTACAATGAAGAATCTTGGTTGCTAAAAGTTGAATTCAGTTGAGTAAGTTGATCAACGTAACACAGGTTTGAGATTCAGTTCTTTATGACTCTAAGACTGTAACACTAGCAGGGGTCACCTCTTTAGGCTCAGCTGAAAACTCTGACTCATAAGACTACCAAACCTAACACAATGATTGGCACATATTAAGGTGTTAGTCACATTTGAGGAATAAATAAATGCATGAATGAACATATTATGTATGTTACTCTGAGCTTTCTTAACTGAAAGGATGTGATCCCTTAATAAATTGAATTAGTCCATTTTCACACTGTTATAAAGATACTACCTGAGACTGGGTAATTTATAAAGGAGGTTTAATTGACTCACAGTTCTGCATGGCTGGGGAGGCCTCAGGAAATTTACAATCATGGTGGAAGGGGAAGCTGGCATGTCTTACATGGCAGCAGGAGACAGAGAGAACGAGAGCGAGCAGAGGGGAATCTGCCACTTGTAAAACCATCAGAACTCATGAGAACTCACTATCACGAGAACAGCATGGGGGAAATCACTCCCATGATCCAATCACCTCCCACCAGGTCCCTTCTTTGACATGTGGTGATTACAATTTGAGGTGAGATTTAGGTGGGGACACAGAGTTAAACCAATCATAAAGTATCATTCCCTGCTACCCTGGGAAACTTTGGCTGTCAGCAAAATAGGTTGAGAAAAGATGAAATGGGAGACACAAAAGGAACATACCTGAGAGATTTAGACATTCTTCATTTTCCCAAATTATTTGTATGCATAGTTAAATGGTGTGTTGAGTGTGTCGGGTGTGTTTGGAGCTTCAAACCACCAGATTTCTTAAAGCAATTGCCCCCGTCCACAGTCAGGTACACTGTAGGCATCCAATCACAGGTCACATAAGGAAGGGAGTGCCCAGTCATTAGGATGGTCCCATGAGGATTTACCTCAGTGCTGCCTCTCCAGCTATGCCCTGTCCATACAACAGGAGAGTGGAAACGATTTGGCAATCATGGAGTTAATTTGTTCCGTGTCAACAAGGCAGTGTCAAGAGGATCATATTCCCATCCAGGGTGGAATATCATGGCACACAATTCTCTCTGGTGCCTCTTTAAAATCCCTGAACCAGGAGACAAATGGCTTAAAATGGGCACATTTGAGAGAAGAGGAAATGGAACCTTAGGTATCTGTCTGCTGGAGAAAAGAAGCACTGATATTTCTTAACAGACTCTAAACAAAGTAACACAAGGAAGGGCCTTCTTTCCTACTGACAACTTTGCATTAGGATGTTTTCTTATCACAGTGGGATCTATCATTATGTTTGCCTCAAATTCATTTGGTGCGTTTTTCTGTATGCAGTAGAAAAATAAAAGACTTTGCATAAGACATTTACATACAAATTATATTTGGCACTTTTATAACATACTACAAAATCTTCAGTGCACCCTGATGAGGCACAGTATAATATTATAATGGAGAAATGTGCATTTTTCTAATAACCAATTGATTTTTTCACAGATGGATCTGTAAGGGAGTTATAATAAGGCAGAAAAAAAAAATCCCCACAACGACAGCAAAAAACCATGTTTGAAATCCTGACAGCTTCTTCCAATGAGAGTTGAATAAGTGGGTCTTTGAATGAACCGATGTTACACTGTTCTCTGATTGCTGCGTGCGGGGAATGCATTTTACAGTGATACAGAACAAAGTCATTAGACAGGAGACGATGGGATCTCATGGTCATGATTGCGGGAAGAAGCATGGGGTCTTAATTACATGCAATGAAAAGGATCTCTCTTTCGCAAAGATCAAGGACTGTATTCCTAGAGGAAGCTACCTTCCTGATCCCAATGTTCCACACAGTAGGAGAGAAGGTAACTGTGGACTGTGCAATAGGCACACAACTCACAGCCAAATGGAAGGTGACTTAAAAAAAACAGTATTTACTGAGTGTCAAACATGTGCCAAATATTGGGTTTCACATGTGTCCATTTCTATAGTCCTCATAAGAGTGCTACCCTACTACAGAAAGCGCTTCTACAGCACGGCCATTCAAACTCTTGAATAAATACATGATATCAATCAATCCATTTTATAAAACTGATACCCAGAGAAATCAAAGAAATTGTGTAAAGTCATGCTGGGGTTCAAACCCAGCTCTGTCAAAGGCTGAAGCCTTTCCAATGCCCCCACCTCCTCTTCTGAATGCGGGTATATGTTCCTTTATTCAGAGAAGGAAGAAATTGGAATGGAAAATTAACAAGAAGAAATTAGACCAATTTCTTTTTGACATGAGGAGGTATCCTAGGCTGTATAAATTCATGGGCTATAAATACTGTTGCCTTTATGGGCCCCTTTTTCCATAAAAGGGTCTTAAAAATTATATTATATGGCTGAGTTGGTATAAAGACAAATAAAATCCAAATTGAATTTTTTTCTTCTGATTTTAGAAGAAAGTAAAAACATTTTTAAGGATCTTAAAAGTACCATGAAACCGGGCACAGTGGCTCTTGCCTATCATCCCAGCACTCTAGGAGGTTGAGGTGGGAGGATCCCTTAAGCCCAGGAGTTCAAGACCAGGCAGGGAAACATAGGGAGACCTTATCTCCACAAAAAATAAAAAATTAGCTGGGCATGATGGTGCACCTGTAATCCCAGTTACTCAGGAGGCTGAGGTGAAAGGATCGCCTGAGCCTGGGATTTTGAGGCTGCGGTGAGCCGTGATCCTGCCACTGCACCCAGGCTTGGCGGCAGAGCAAGATCCTATCTCAAAAAAGAAAAAGCATCATAGGCTCCAAGCACCACACTTACTATGCCTCATGGAAAAGGCAGCCCTGATACTGATGTATAAAAACTCCATTCACTCAAAGCACTGTGCACACACCCAAAAAAAACAAAAACAAAAAAAAAATTGTTCTAAATCTACATATCTGCAAGGTTTTGCCATTCATGATGTTTGCCAAATACTATAGAAATAATCCCCTATTGGCTCTGTTAGGATTCTGTTTGGTTGCATATACTAGAAACCCTTCTATAACGGCTTAAGCGAACAGGAGATTTTTCTATGACATAGGTCCAGATGTGGTCATTTGCAGTTGGTACAGCAACCCATGGGGAGTTGTAAAGGACCCACAGTCTTGCTGACTTCCTTCCTGGCATCGTTACCAAGCCTCTTTGCTCCTCACGGAAGTAAGGTTCTCCACCAATAAGCATCATATTTGTATTCCAGGCAAGAAGCAGGGGAGAGTGCTAAGGACGGAGGACAAAAACCCTGACCTCGAGAAGCTTTTTGGGAAGAAGGGGGTGGAAGGCATTCTTCTGCAGAGACTTCTGCTCACTGGACACAATTGAGTTCCAGGATACCCCAGATCTGGAAAAGTGAGTATTTTCAATTAGAGTAATTCCTTCCCCAAACAAAATCAGGGTTGTTAGCAAGAAAGAAAATGGAGAGTGCACAGGCCAATCAGCAGTGTTGACTTCACCAACCGTAATTTATCTAAAGCAAAATGATTCTCTAGTCCAAATGCATGACCAGATCTTTGAAAGGACCTCAGTTCAGGAAAGTTTCAGCCTAGCAGAAAACTGGGAGACTTCTTACATCTTCACCAGTGCAAGATAATCCAAGCCCTCTGTTAGTGCCTGGGAAAACCGAGAAGTAGATATAAAATTATGCTTTCTATTAGCTAACAAGTCTGTGGTACCCGTTTCCCCAGGCTGCATTGGTTCATACAAATCACTTGTTTTCTAGCATAAGACAATAGAGTTGTCTTTTCTAGGTCCATTAAAATAGGCACCTCGTTCACATCTACTTTTGCCTGGTGAAATCTTATCGACTTGCTGATATTTACCTGCAGTACGATTCTCCCACTAGAAAAATGGCGCCCGCCCCATGATGCCTCTTGGTGCTCTGCTGGCCTGGCGATCTCAAACCCAGCTGATTGCTGCCTCTCCGAGAGGACCGTGAGCATCATGGAACCCTTGCTACTGAGCACAATTCTTTGTTTTTAAGCTTCCAGTGTTTTACGTTTTTATATTTTTCTTTTCTTTTTTTTTTTTTTTTTTGAGACAGAGTCTTGCTCTGTTGCCCAGGCTGGAGTACAGTGGCCGGATCTCAGTTCACTGCAAGCTCCGCCTCCCGGGTTTACGCCATTCTCCTGCCTCAGCCTCCCAAGTAGCTGGGACTACAGACGCCCGCCACCTCGCCCGGCTAGTTTTTTTTTTTGTTTGTTTGTTTGTTTTGGTATTTTTTTAGTAGAGACGGGGTTTCACCGGGTTAGCCAGGATGGTCTCGATCTCCTGACCTCGTGATCCGCCCGTCTCGGCCTCCCAAAGTGCTGGGATTACAGGCTTGAGCCACCGCGCCCGGCCTCGTTTTTATATTTTTCACTTGTACACATGTATGGGACACACGTTAAATTTTGTTACATGTATATAACATGTAGTTCTGAAGGGAATTCAGTATTCAGGGTGTCCATTACCCAAGTACAGTACATTTTTAAGCATAGTCAGTCTACTCTGCTATTGAATAAAGAATTTCTTCCATCTATCTTACTATGTTTGTACCCTTTAACCCACTTATCTTCATCCTTCAACCTCCTCCCCGACCCCACTCACCCTTCCCTGTCTCTGATAGTTATCTTTCTACCCTCTATCTCCACGTGATCAATCTTTTAGCTCCCGTATAAGTGAGAACATGCCATATTTGTCTTTTTGTGTCTGGCTTATTTCACTTAAGATAATGACCTCCAGTTCTATCCATGGTGCTGCAAATGACATGATTTTTTTTCTTTCTTTTTCTTGAGATGGATTCTCGCTCTCCTCTGCCGCCAGGCTGGAATGATCTCAGCTCACTGTAACCTCTGCCTCCCGGATTCAAGCGATCCTCTCGCCTCAGCCTCCTGTGTAGCTGGGATTACAGGTAACCACCACCACTCAAGGCTAATTTTTGTATCTTTAGTAGAGATGGGGTTTTGCCATGTGAGCCAGGCTGGTCTCGAACTCCTGATCACCTCGAGTGATCCACCCACCTCGGCCTCCCAAAGTGCTGGGATTACAGGCGTGAGCCACTGTGCCCACCCGGCCATCATTCTTTCTGAGGGCCAAGCAGTAGTATATCGTGTATATATTCCATGCTTTCCTGACACATTCATCCACTGAGGGACATTTACATTGATTCTGTATCTTTGTTATTGTAAATACTGAGCACAATTCTTGGTAATGAAATCACACAGTGTTTGTGCACAAAATTATGGACACAATGCAACAAAATATTTACTGTTCTGCTGGGGTCTGACTAGGGTGACCACGTGTCCCAGTTTGCCCAGGACAAGGGTTGTTCCCCCCACCCCCCCAGCCTTGGGATTTTGTCTGCTATAAGCAGGAAAGTCCAGGGAAAGCTAGGATAAGTTGGTCATGGTGAGTACAATGTTTATGCAGTACTGGCTTAGAACCCATTTAAAATAATACCATCATTAACAGAAACTGACATTTATTGAGTGATAGCCCTGTACCAGGCACTATCCTGAAGACCTTACATTTATTACACTACTTAGTCCTCAGAAGAACTTTACAAGGAAGAGATGATTGCCATTCCCATTTTAAAAATGAGAAAACAGAGATGCAAATTGTTTAACCTACCTAAAGATTAACAGTAGAAGAAGCAGAGTCCGGACCCAAACCCAGGCAGGCTGACTCTAAAACACAACCTCCTTACCAGGACTCAATGCTGCCTCATTCACATCTCCCAGAGATGTTGGGCCACGTGAGCTGACGTCCATTTGCTGCTTGGGCAGATGGTCCCCTACCCCTCCATCTGCTGTTATCTGCTGATATGTGACAGAACTTTCATTTTATGACCGGTAAAAGGGAAGGGGATTCTTTGCTGTGTAGAAGCTTTTTAAGTTGATGTGATCCCATGTGTCCACGTGATTTGTGGACAGAAATACTGTATTTGTTTCTTTTTCTTGTTCTCTTTTCTTAGAGACAGGGTCTCACTATGTTGCCCAAGCAAGACTCCCAACTCCTGGGTTCAATCCATCCTGCCTCCTCAGCCTCTGGAGTAGCTGGGACAACAGGTGCCAGCCATCCCAGCCAGCCAAGAAGGAACATTTTATTCATGAGTTATTTTCATGGTTTTCAACTCGAGGAAATTTTGTCCCTTCCCCACCCCCGCAGGACATTTGACAATGACTGCAGACGTTGATAGTTATTATAACTGGTGGGGGTGCTACTGCCATCTAGTGGGTAAAGTCCAAAGGTGCTGGTACACACCCGGCAGTGCACAGGACAGCCCCCGCCACGGAGAATGATCCAGCTCAGGTGATCAATAATGCCGAGGGGGAGAAAGCCTACCTTATCTGAAGCCTCACAAAGTTCTACAAATCACTGTTTTACAAAGTAGGAACCTGAACCTCAGAGAGACCAAGGTCCAACTAAGGGTCAAGGAACCTGTAAGTGGCAGAACAGGAACTAGAGTCCAGGTCTGACACCTAAGCCCACACTCTTTGCTGCCCAGTTCTAGACAAACTCACATCCTATCTGTGGGCAGAAAACACACTTTTCTGCCTGCTCTGACTTGCAGCTTCCTGTGGAGGGACTGGCATCTAGTACTTAGTACTTGTCCATTAGCAATTTGATCATCTAATAACAGCCAAGAGAATGCATACGGTTATATTTGTATGCCTATCCTTCTCCTCCTCCAGTCTTATCAGTCACATGTCCAGGCTGCTTCTTGATTTAATTGTCCATGGTTTCAAGTTTAGCTTCTATTCTCACCAGTTATGAGAACTTGAACTTAGCATCTCTGAGGTTCCTCTCCTGTAAAAGGGAGATGTGCTTTCCTCATAGGCTTGTGGGAAGGAGTAAATGAGATAATTCCTGATCACCTTCTCTGGCACAAATGAGAACACGCGATGATGTATCAACTGTAGGCGTTCCAATTTCTAGTCCTCTGGACAAAAAAAAAAAAAAAAACAAAAAAAAAAACTGGCTCAAATAATAGGTGAAATGAAAGTTGTTCCCATTTATCAGTGATGAATACAGCTTATATTATGATCCAGGACACACAGAGAAACATAAATGAAAATATACACACTGAAAACAAAGTTTCACAAAACACACTCACCATTATCAAGTGTGATTCACTGATATTTTCTGTCTTATTTAGAGAATGCTGGTTGCAACACATTAAATTGATTTCACCCCACAGTTTTAAAAACAGTATACTGTATAATTCCATCTATATAAAATTCTAGAAAAGACAAAACAATTGAGTGAGAAAGCAAATAAATGGTTTTCTAAGGCCAAAGGGTGGGGGTAGTTGATTATCAAGATTTAGGAGGAAACTCCTTGAGGTGATGGAATGTTCTCTACCTTGATAACTTGGTTGTGATAGTGGTTATGTCACTGTGTACCTTTGCCAAAACTCCTCAAACTGCACTTACAAAAGAGCAGATATTATGTCAATTAGAACTCTATGAAGTTGATTGTTTAGAAGAACATTATGATCGTTAGTAAATGCCAATGTTTTATTCTCTTTGATTTGGAATTTTCTAGCATCGAAATGACATAGTATAGAAAATACTCAAGTAAGTATGTAGGAAGCCAAGAACCCTGCACGATTGATCAATCCTCAAAATTGATAACTGATGGTGCTCAGAAAACTACACCAAAATATGGCACCTTGGCACTTGAGAAAACAGCAGAAGTGGGAAGGTACCTCTTACTTTCCCCTCATCTTTCCTGAAGCAGGACATAAAACCTAGGAAAGTCACTTTCTGACCTTCTCCTTCCCTTCTCCCTTGAAGACCTGATAGAAAGAATGTCACACAGAGAATTCAAGAAGAATCTGAACCAAGAAGCCTGCCTAAGTTCCTCCCAGTTTATTACCATTGGACCACACCCTTTTGTCCTCCAATTATACTTCTGTATGACTGTTCATAAAAATATATGGACGTTTCCTGTTTCTTTAAAATCTTTATTTTTGAAATATCCTGTGTCACATAAAACTTTGAAATGTTCATTTGGAATTCTCCTGCGTCACATTAAATAAATTTGTATATTTTTCTCTTGTTAATATGTCTTCTGTGACAGGAGTCTCAGCCATGAACTTCAGTACAGGTAAGGAAAAGAGATTTTATCTTTTCCCCTACATAGCTGTATTAGTCCATTTTCATGCTACTGATAAAGATATACCTGAGACTGGATAATTTATAAGGAAAAAGAGGTTTAATGGACTTACAGTTCCACGTGGCTGGTGAGACCTCACAATCACGGTGGAAGGCGAAAGGCATGTCTTACATGGTGGCAGACAAAAAGAATAAGAAGCAAGTGAAAAGAGTTTCCCTGTAAAAAACCATCAGATCTTGTGAGACTTATTCACTATGACAAGAACAGTGTTGGGGAAACCACCTCCATGATTCAAATATCTCGCACCAGGTCCCTCCCACAACACGTGAGAATTATGGGAGCTACAATTTAAGATGAGATTTGGGTGGGGACACAGCCAAGCTATATCAATAGCCATTTTTTTCAAAACTGATACCATTCTTGAGACCAATTATATGAGAGATCCTCTCCGAGGGCCTTACTATTTCATGAAGTAATCCTAAACACACTCTAAGTTAGGCATTGTTTTAATTATTTGAGAGATGAGGAAACCTAAACAAGAACAGTTAAAGTTACTTATCTAAGTTTCTGCAGCTAGTAAGTGGCAGAAGGTGAGATTCAGACTTAGGTCTGAGTCTGAATTCCATGACACATAGTTTTAACCATCAGGGACACAACCTCCCCTGACGAAAGTCTCTATTTTCTATTTCCCTTTAAGTTATTTCTCTAAGTCACTTGACTTCAACAACCATTTGTCATTGCTTAAATGTTGCATCCAATCTGCTGCTGCCACTTGAAGAGATAACTTTCCGGTTTTGACAGACGTTAGATGTTACATATCAAATAATGTTACAGCACAAAAGCAATATTCCATCAGTTTGGTTTTCTATAAGAAGGTTGATTCATAACCAAAAGCCAACAACTATTTTAAGGGACCTTTATACAAAGACTAAGGTCATGGCATTTTCAGTCTTGCCAGATAACTATGATCAAGTTTCACATCTATCAGTCCATTAGTAACATCTGGACAAAGGTATTTACTGGACTGTCATGGCTATCATGAAACTTCCCACACTGTTGATGCTAAAGAAGACGAATTAAGGGGTCAGAGCTTTAAAGTCTCAGGGTGTCTCAGGGAAAAAAAAGGAGTAAAAATATTAACTGATTGGAAAAGCAGAATTAATGGAAGGAAGATCTCCTTACCCTACCCTGGGAATCAAATGGTCAGTAGGTGCTACCATGTTATAGATGCATCATTTTGTCTCTCTCCACTTACAAAGTGATATTACTAATTGCTAATACACAATTAATAATCTCCATAGCAACCCAATTTAACTTGGAGGGTTTAAATGGAAGGCCTACTGCTGATTCTGGCTCACCAACATTTTCTTCTATTCTCTGACCTACAAGGTATTAACCAACACAAGATTCGTTTTCATTAGTTTCAATTCTTAAAAACTGGGACATTGTACACATTAGAATTAGCTTCTAATTAACCAAACATACAAAAACAAAAACTGAAGATTAGAAACTTTGGGACCCCACATTCCCATATGGCAGCAGTTGGCTGGATTTGAGTGAATTTGCCCATTCGACAGGAGCTCTGCTCCCCAGTCTCCATGGACCCCACTGCCCTCCAGGTAGGCCCAACCTCACACATGGACATTTTCTAACTGGCCACCATAGGCATTTGAACTTGGCCCCTGGTTGAAATATAAGAATAACTAATTTTCTTAGTTAAAATTTAAAAAAAGTATTCTACCTCTTACTAATGCTGATGGATGGATCAATTCTTACTTAGATACTTGGCCTTAAAAAATGATGGACCAAAGTTGACATAACAAAAACTCACTTATTTTTCCCACTAGCATGCTTTGGGGGAGTAGCCAGAATTGCCCCATTGTACAGCAAGGAACACCAAGGCCAAGTAGAGCAATGAGATTGCACAGGGTGCTAGAAATAGTGCCAGTTTTAGAATTCTGACTGGCTCAATTCAAGACCATTCCTACTTCCTGGCTATCGAAATTTAAGTACGTCTCCTCTCTGTCTCTCAATTTCCTCCTCTGAAAATAAAATACTCATGTGTACATGAGCATCAAGTAGAATTATTAAAAAAAAATCTCTGGAACAAAGTATTTTCTAAGTACTAATTCCCTTTGTCTCTCCCCTACAACATGGAATTTATGGGTGTCTTTACATATAAGACCATGAACATCTTTTATTTTACACATACTCTTTCATTTCAGTCTTCACGACATGTTGAAGAGAGGCACTTGATTTGGAATGAACCCTAAAAGCACCTCACACTTGATCACCTTAGAATTGTCAAAGAATTTCCAAACATATAACTTTGTTAGATCTTAACTAGCCTCTGAGATAGAATAGTAGCTATCATTTTACAGATAAGGATATTGGATCAGGTACCCTGCATTCCAGCTACCTATGGAATTTTTCCAGTTCTGACTCGCTCTGTTGGAGTCTTGCTCTGTCACCAGGCTGGAGTGCAGTGGTGCGATCTCGGCTCACTGCAACCTCTGCCTCCCAGGTTCAAGCGATTCTCTTGTCTCCACCTCCCAAGTAGCTGGAACTACAGGCATGTGCCACCACGCCCAGCTAACTTTTATATTTTTAGTAGAGACAGGGTTTCGCCATGTTGGCCAGGATGGTCTCGATCTCTTGACCTCGTGATCTGCCCACCTCAGCCTCCCAAAGTGCTGGGATTACATGTGTGAGCCACCGCGCCCAGCCCTGACTCTTTCTTATAGTGGGGTACATTAAATGGTAACCCCAAAATATGGCATCTTGGATATTGAAAAATGAGCAGAAGCAGAAAGTTCTCTCTGACCTTCTCTTGTTACTTTCTACCCTAAAGCAAGCCATAGAAACTAAAATTCTCCTTGTCCCTTCTTCTCCGAGGGCCATAAAATCTAGGAAGGTCACTCTCTACCTTCTCCTTCTCTTCTCCCCTGAAAGTCCTCTTGTGACAGATGTCCTGCCCTATACCCAGAGGGAAGGAACATCACACAGGGAAACCAAGAAGAATTGGAACAAACAGGCCTTGGTAAGCTCCCCGAGTTTATTACCATTAGATCACACCCTTTTGTCCTCCACTCATACTTCTTACTATCTGTAAAAATAGTTTTTCCCAGGTCTTTGAGTTTTTATTAATCAAGTTTCCCATGTCAGGGAGAGTTTCTAGTAAATATATTTATTATGCTTTTCTCTTGCTAATCTGTCTTTTGTCATAGGGGTCTGAGCCATAAGCCTAGTGATAAGAAAGATTTTTTTTCTCCCCTATAGCTCCTTCAAAGGCACTTAACAAATTATCATTATTATCACTACCGAAGTGAGAAAACAATCAATGATCAATGGAACACAACCACATTATACCTGAGAGGTCTCTCAGAGCACAAGTCTATCCTCCCACGCAACAGTTCCTAAAGTAGCGTGCTCGGAATCTCAACCCTAAAAGATATTTCAAGGAAAAGAATTCTCCAATGTTTCAAACACTATTCTAGAATCTACAATTTACTTTAAAATAGCAAAGACGACAAAGACGCTAATTGGAAATTTACATCCGAGGAGTTATGAGTTGGCATTTGGAAAAAGAAAAACTAAAACGAAACACAGGCACCAAAACTCCTTACTCCAGAAGTGGCTTCTGCTATTTTTATACCTTGTCAACACCAGAAGCTTTGTTAATGAACAAGTGGATTTTAGAAGTGTGTTCTTGGTGAATAAAGGGTATGCAAGGATAAATGGAATAGCTAGAAACATTGTGGACATTCCCATTCTTTGCGGGATTACGGAGTACAGTTTCTGTGGGCCCCAGTAAGTACCTTCACCTGCAAAATGGTGCCTACACAGGCTTAGAATTCTCAACTGTCTTCATTTGAACTCCTCCACCTCCAGTTAGAACCTCAGCTGAATCTTACTGCTGGAATATTGTCCTATCGGCCTCAAGAAATTTTTCCCACGCAATACAGGGAGAACATTTGAAAGTATAGAGAGCTCACTGCTCAGCCCATATCACTGTGTTCGTGTCTGCTGACAAATGATTATTAGCAAGTATCTGGAAATTTGGTGCATTTTTGCATCGGAAACCACTAACTGATGGCCGTGTTTGAGAGTAAAAGCCTGTCCTTACCTCCTGATTATTGGAAGCTACTGAATTATTTTTAATTATTGTTCTGAGTCCTAACAGGAAACAAGAAACTACTGATGTAACAACAACCAGTCAAATTGGTTGCAAGGAAAACGCTGCATCTTTTATATGCATCGGACCTTCTGTTTACTAAATGTAAGGCTCCAATAACTCTGCAAAGTACTTGGTTTGACTCAACATTTACCAAAAATTCACTTAAGAACAAACTTTTTTTTTCTCCCCTCTGAGGAAC
This sequence comes from Macaca fascicularis, assembly GCF_037993035.2. Lineage (NCBI taxonomy): Eukaryota > Metazoa > Chordata > Mammalia > Primates > Cercopithecidae > Macaca > Macaca fascicularis. Next base: position 110,726,359 of record NC_088384.1, on the reverse strand, counting down.
CTCAACTGGCATCTCATGGGACACACTTGGGAAAATCCCAGACTAGCCCTGTCTGCCCCTCTCACTATTAACTGACATTTCCTCCAGGCAAAGAGAAGACCAGAATTAGACGCTGGCTTTTATGCCTTCAGAGCTGAGTTCTTCCTATTGTTGTCTGCTCTTTTCTTCCTTCTCCAAGTAAATCACAGGATCATCAGAAACCCTATTGAAGCCTCCCTCGGACTGCACTGTGATCTTTATCTTCAAAGCCATCCTGCTAGGGCTCTGCTTGAAATTTGCATGACAGCTGAAGGAAAATAAATTGGGGGGCTGGCTCCCTTTGATAACCAAATGATCCTCTTTCTTTCTTTGTTCTGAAGGTACAACTCTAAAAGGAATTCAGTGATGAGGAAAATAATTCTATAGTATTTAGCTCTGTGCAGTCACTGTGACTGGCTTGAGCATTTGATTAAAATAGGAACCCTGTGGCTTCTGTCCTCAACCGAGGTCAATTATTAAATGACTGGACTGCAAGTTTTAAAAGACGAGCATCAGTCCTGGGTGGGAGCCACATGAAGAAGCACAAAAGAGACAGGAAAAATCAAGGAACAATCCTCAGTCCCACTCAGTTGCCTTCTTCTTACTGGGCACCTTCCGCACAGGTCGGCTACGCAATCAGGAGACCCAGTGCAAAATGAAAACGTGAACTTCCTGTTCAAAAGCAGGAAAAAAGTGGGTCAAAGGAACTAAAATACAAAGAGTTGTCCTTTCTTCCTCTCAACTTGTCATTCTGGGTTTTTTTTATTGCTATTTGATGTCATAAGTAAAAACAAAAAACTGAAATTTTAAATTATGGGCATGAGTTTCACTATTTACCTTTATATTGTACACTATCCTTTCTAAATGTTAATATAAGAACATATAATTCACGTGCTGAATCACGAAAATTACACAGCTCATTTTTCCTAGCTCATATACTTGCATATGTGTTTTCTTCTTGCCAAAACAGCAGAAATGTTGCATAAAAGTACCCCACTTCTTTGCATCTCATTACTTGATACACGCATATTCTACCTACACTCTACCGTCAGAGTCATTTGAACCAGAGCAACTCCATCTTGAATAGGAGCTGGGGAGAATAAAACTGAGACCTACTGGGCTGCATTCCCAGATGGTTGAGGCATTCTAAGTCACAGGATGAGATGGGAGGTCTGCATAAACAAACTATCGCAAGAACAGAAAACCAAACACGGCATGTTCTCACTCATGGGTGGGAATTGAACAATGAGATCACTTGGATACAGGAAGGGGAACATCACACACTCGGGCCTATTGTGGGGAGGGGGGAGGGAGGCGGGATAGCATTAGGAGATATACCTAATGTAAATGACGAGTTAATGGGTGCAGCACACCAACATGGCACATGTATACATATGTAACAAACCTGCATGTTGTGCACATGTACCCTAGAACTTAAAGTATAATAATAATAATAAATAAATTTAAATAAATAAATACAGGTCATAAAGACCTTGCTGATAAAACAGGTTGCAATTAAGAAGCTGGCTAAGACCCATCAAAACTAAGGTGTCGATCACAGTGACCTGTGGTCGTCCTCACTGCTACACTCCCACCAGCACCATGACAGTTTACAAATGCCATGGCAACATCAGGAAGTTACCTTATATAGTCTACAAACGAGGAGAATCCTCAGTTCCAGGAATTGCCCACCCCTTTCCTGGAAAACTCATTAATAATCCACTCCTTGTTTAGCATATAATCAAGAAATAACCATAAAAATGGGCAGCCAGCAGCCCTTGGGGCTCCTCTGCTTATGGAGAAACCATTCTTTTATTCCTTTACTTTCATAATAAACTTGCTTTCACTTTATGGACTCGCCTCAAATTCCTTCTTCTGCGAGATCCAAGAAGCCTCTCTTTGGGTCTGGCCCCTTTTCCAGTAATACTACCACTGGCTTACTGATGCACGAGGAAGGAAATCCGGGTTGCCCCAGATTTGCTTTTCCTGCTATGTTGTACAAGCAAGCAATGTAAATAAGGATGAAATAGGCTTCCTCGGATGTTTGTATTTCTCAGAATGCCATTGCCTTCTTTCTGCATTTGAAGCAAGTTCTGATTCAAAGGAAAAGCCGCTTGGGGGCCATGGCCCCTCTTACTCACTGATAGAAGTGACATACATACTTAACTTTGTGAACCCCAAATATCTGAGACAGGTCTCAGTCAATTTAGGAAGTTTATTTTGCCAAAGTTTAGCACACACACCCATGACATAGCCTCAGGAAGTCCTGATGACAGGTGCCCAAGCTGGTCAGGGCATAGCTTGGTTGTATACATTTTAGGGAGAATGAGACATCAATCAATACATGAAAGATGTACACTGGGGCCAGGTGCGGTGGCTCACACCTGTAATCCCGGCACTTTGGGAGGCCAAGGTGGGTGGATCACAAGGTCAGGAGTTCAAGACCTGACCAACATGATGAAACCCTGTCTCTACTAAAAATACAAAAAATTAGCCAGGCGTGGTGACGGGTGTCTGTAACCCAGCTACTCGGGAGGCTGAGGCAGAGAATTGCTTGAACTCAGGAGGCAGGGGTTGCAGTGTGCTACTGCATTCCAGCCTGGGAGACAGAGAGAGACTCTATCTCAAAAAAAAAAAAAAAAAAAAAAAAAGAACATTGGTTCAGTCTGGAAAGACGGGACAACTTGAAATGGTGAGGGGGTTTCCAGTCATAGGTAGATAAGAGACAAATGGTTGCATTCTTTTGAGTTTCTGATTAGCCATTCCAAAGGCAATGATATATGCATTTATCTCAGTGAGCAGAGGGATGACTTTGAGTTCTATCTTTTGTCCACAAGGAAATTCCTAGTGAGGGAAGTATGCAGCTTTTTTTTTTTTTTTTAACCTCAGTAGCTATCATTCTAGGAATAGAATGGAAGTTAGGTTTGCCCTAAGCAGTTCCCAGCCTGACTTTTTCTTCTCTTTGGCTTCATGATTTGGCATCCCAAGATTTATTTTCCTTTCACAGTTTGTACTTGCTTTGGGACTCACTGCCACGTACCTCAGGTCCCCTGGAATTCTGTGTTCATGGAGCATCATGAATGCTACATGCAAATAAGGCTGTGAGACGCTCAGACGCTCAACCTGCAGGTATCTCTTCTGCTCACAAGCAAGCTCCATTGTTCCATCGGACTTTACTTACAAAACACAAGTTCAAAGATGGAAACACTGAGAATTTCAAGGTCGCTTCTGAGCATGGGGGCCTGTGCAGCTGCCAGGGTTGCACACCCATGAAACCAGCCCTGCTTGTGTGTCCTATACGGGGCTGGGCGCTCAAGCCACAGAACCTGCATCTCAGGGCTGTCCCCAGGCAGAACACAACGCAGAGCAGGAGCTTTCCTGCTTCCTCTGTTCATGGTGCCCTTAATGTCACAGTGATACTTTTCCTAGCACTCATACGCCAAAAGAAATATCTAGCAGTTCCATTTATTAAGCTGTTCAGTCCAAACAATGTCATCAGTATTTATTTCCTGATAAGTTGATAGCCATTAAAACAACACCTACATCAAAAGAAAAAATACTTGTATTTCATTCTTAACTAACTACAATTACTTGTTCCTTGTGTGTGTTGAGTATTGTCATCCCTCAACCTGGAAATCAGATTGGACACCACCCCCCCATTTCCTAATCCACATTGATTTTCACAGAGTATTTGCTTTTTTAATCAGAACAACGGCCAAAGACCCAGCTTCACGAAAAATGTGACATCATGAAAATGAATTTTGCGTGATATCATGTTGAAACTGAACATTCTCAAGCCAATAATTCCCAAGGTCCAAGAGATGTTAAGAATCACTATTTCCTGCAAAAATTTAAGGTATCCCACAGCACCTCTGTGAGTTTACTGTGGTCTTCTGGGGTACCTTGGTACACCGTTTAGGAATCAAAAGTACAGAAGAGTGTGAACTCTAGAGCCAGACTCCTGGATTTGCAGCCTGACTTGTAAGCCCTGGAGCCAAGTTGCTTTAAGCCTCACTGCTTTAGATTCTACAGCATGAAATGCAGTGGTCGGGGCTAAGTGGGGGGCACACCTTGCAGGGATGGCGTTAAGCATTATCGCAGCACATGGTGGGAGTTCCAGAAATGGTACTAGCACGTACATCCCCAGAACTTATCCCTATACGACTTATCCAAGGAAAAAAAACTATACTGCCTTACAACAGGATTTTATAATGTATTCATTGCTATCTCACTTTCCATTTATTTACTTATGAAATGAATATTTATAGAGCATCTGCTAGATTAACTAGGCGCTTTGTTTGCTGCTGCTGTTACAAAGCTAAACCAAACAGTTAGAGCATCTGCCCTCAGAGAGCTTGCAGAGGCACGGAGACAGCAGAGAATGCAACCACTGCACAAAAATGTAATTAAAACAGTTATGAGTGCAACACAGGCAGTGTTCAGAGTGCTTTAAAAACATGTAGCTGGGCCAGGCATGGAAGCTCATCCCTGTAATCCTAGCACGTTGGGAGGCCAAGGTGAGAGAATTGCTTAAGGCTAGGAGTTCAAGATCAGCCTGAGCAACACAGTGAGACCTCATCTATACACGTTTTTTAAGTTAGTCAGGTGTGGTGGCATGCATGTGTGGTCCCAGCTACCCTGGAGGTAGAGATGAGAGGATGGCTTGAACCCTGGGAGGTATAGGTTGCAGTGAGCCATGACTGTGCCACCGCACTCCAGAGTGAAACCCTGTCGCAAAAACAATAAAATAAACAAAACAAAATAAAACCATATAGCTGGCCACTTCCTCTTCCTCTGGCTTGGAGGTCTCAGGGAGGACTTCTGAGTGCCTGATACTTAAGTTGATGTCTGAGAATGTATCACTTTTGAAAGAGTGGAGGATTTTTGTAGACAAAGAAACAGAAGAAACAATGACTCCTGCAGCGAGAGGGAGCAGGCCCCGTTCAGGAAACGGCTAAATGTTCCATTACAGGGAGAGCATTAATTTCACAGGTAATACATGTGGCAAGACATATGAGCAGCAGCCTGGAACCTGGATGATCCATTGGTTCGTTTGAGGGTGGGGATCATATAGAGGAGAGCTTGGCCAAACCGCCCTGCAGAGGTCTTACGGTCCCTGTTGCAACCACTCAAGTCTACTGGTGCAGCACAAAAGCAGCCACAGATAATACTTTAACAAATGGACATGACTGTCTGCCAATAAAACTTTATTTACAATAGCAGGGAATAGGCTGGCTTTGGCCCTCAGACCAGAGTTTGAAGACTTTTGTTTATAGAGGCCTTCCATGTGTTCCTCATCTGTCTTGCTACAGAAATAGGCCTAGAGAGATAACTCTCTACTACAAAAAACAAACAAGCCTGGTCTTTGGCCTTTTAGGGTTTTCTGTGTAAACAAGCACATGTAAATATAGCATAGAAACACAGAGAGGAGCAGTCATGGTCTGCCGAAATTCAGAGCTTAAATGAAAATACTTGCAAACCATGCATCTGACAAAAGGCTAATACCTAGAATCTACAAGGAGCTCGAGCAACTCAACAAGGAAAAACACAAATAACCCCATTAAAAAGTGGGCAAAGGGCATGAACAGACATTTCTCAAAAGACCACCAACAAGTGGCCAACAAAGATGAAGAAATGCTCCACATCACGAACCACCAGAGAACTGCAAACTACAATGACAATGAGATACCATCCTACACCAGTCAGATGGCTATTACTAAAAAGACAAGGCTAGGCACATGGTGCAAGCCTGTAATCCTAGCACTTTGGGAGGCTGAGACGGATGGATCACAAAGTCAAGAGATCGAGACCAGCCTGGCCAACATGGTGAAACCCCATCTCTACTAAAACTACAAAAAATTAGCCAGGCATGGTGGCGAGCACCTGTAATCCCAGCTACTCAGGAGGCTGAGGCAGGAAAATTGCTTGAACCTGGGAGGCAGAGTTTGCAGTGAGCTGAGATCATGTCACTGCACTCCAGCCTGGGTGACAGTGAGACTCCACCTCAAAAAAAAAAAAAAAAAAAAAAAAGACAACAGATGTTGGTGAGGATGCAGAGAAAAGGACACACTTATACACTGTTGGTGAGAATGTAAACCAGTACAACTTCTATGGAAAAAAGTATGGAGATTTCTCAAAGAATTCAAAATAGAACTACCATTCCATTCAGCATCTCACTACTGGATTCTTACCCAAAGGAAAAGAAATCACTACATTAAAAAGATAATTGCACTCATATATTTACTGTAGCACTTCTCATTATAGCAATGTCATGGAATCAACCTAAGTGTCCATCAACAGATGATTAAAGAAAATGTGATACACATATATATTCATATATATCACATAGATACAATATAAAAATAAATAATAAACATAAATGCATACCATGGAATACTATGCAGCCACAAAAATGAAATTATGTCTTTTACAGCAATATGGATGAACCTGGAGGCCATTATCCTAAGTGAAATACTCAGAAACAGAAAGTCAAATACCTCAAGTTCTCACTTATAAGTGGGAGCTAAAAATGACTACACAAGACCACAGAGGGGGGAATAACAGACATTGGAGACTTCAAAAGCAGGAGGTTGGGAAGTGGGTGAGGGCCAAAAAATTACTTATGGGTACGATGTTCATAATTCGAATGATGGGTTCACTAGAAGCCCAGATATCATTACTATGTAACAGTGAGGTAACAAAACTGCATTTGTATTCCCTAAATCTAAATACATAATTTCAAAAAGCTGTTACTTTGAAGAGAATAAAATTGATAAATAAGTCATACTAACCCCCAAAAAAGAGAAAATACTCATATCAAAAATAAAAGCCAGGCCATCCATATCTGATCCCATGGACACTGAAAGGAAATCAGAATATTATAAACTCCATAGCCACACATTTGATAACCTAGATCAGTTGGACCAATTAATTCCTTGAAAGACCCAATCTACTAAAATTTGCAAAAGGATGAAACGGAATACTCAATAACCTTCAAAACATTTACATATTCCAAAACATGTTTAGCCATATTAACTTATTTAACTTAGTGGGTCCAGGGGTTCCCGTTTTGTCAAGAACATTTGAAAATGGAAAATATTTAAGTTTAATATATGACTCATTAGGTCAAGGAATCGATCCCCACTGTGGGATATTTTTACATAATGGGTACCACATTTATAGAGAACGCAGGCAAAAATGACATTTTTTCATGGTTAAAGGAAGGCATAATTATTTTATGTACAGTAACTTCCTCTAAGATCATAGAGGGTATCAAATAAAAAATAATCCCCAGGTATTATTCTTATTTGAGCCCTGTATTAAGGAGGTGGACATTTCTCAGCTGACGCATTTCAACAGATGTTGAGGTTAATTCACAACCTATTTTGTAGAGGCATAAAACTCAATCACCACTGATTTTTTATATAAAGGTTTTATATATAACCTTTATATATGTAAACTTGGGCTTTTCAAACAAAGAAATACTAAGCCTTATCTGTATTAGTCTGTTGTCACAGTTCCACAAAGAACTACCTGAGACTGGGTTATTTATGAAGAAAAGAGGTTTAATTGACTCAGTTCCACAGGCTTAACAGGAAGCACGACTGGGAGGCCCCAGGAAACTGACAGTCACGGCGGAAAGTGAAGAGGAAGCAAGCACCTTCTTCACAAGGCGGCAGAAGAGACAGTGAGAGAGTGAAGGGGGAAGCCCTAGACACTTTCAAACAACCTGCTCTTGTGAGAATTCCATCACGAAAACAGCAAGCGGGAAGTCCACCTACAGACTCAATCACCTCCCGCCAGGCCCCTCCTTCAACACTGGGAATTATACAATTCGACAAGAGATTTGGATGGGACACAGAGCCAAGCCACAGCATTACCCATCTGCAGTATCTGTAAATCCCCCTAAGCAACTCCTGCTTTTCTGTAGAGGACAGAATGCAGCCTCACCAAAGGCCAAAGATAATAAAATTGGTATTGTAACAAAAATAGAAGAACTTGGAGAAAGGAAGCAAGACAGGTTGACTGGTGGCTCAGTGCCGAAGCCTGAGCTAGAACAGCTGGAATCTTGCTTCCCTCCCTTCCTCACCCTGCATTTTTTTTTTTTTTCAGTCTCTGCTTTGTTTTCACAAGCAGCCCCTGACTGGCTCTTTCCTAATAAAAAGAGCAGTGTGGGAAGGCCTCAAACTTCAGGCATCTCGGAGAAACAAAGAAGGTCAAACCAAGTCTCCTTATTAGTTGTTATAGCAACGAAGAAAATATTGCAGCGACGCTGAAAATGCCTCCTGGAATCCCACTTCTGGAGCTGCAGTTACAGCACATCTCCCCTTCCTGAGTGTTAACCCACGACGGAATCGCGACTGTACCTGTGTGCCAGAATTCTGCATCTCCTGACAAGGGAAGCGTCTTGAGCAGCCCACTCGCATGGAGGCACTGGCTTGGCTCTACCACCTGACTTTCCACAACTGTCTTGGATAAAAGCACATTGCCAGTTGCCTCCAGGTGCCTCAAGTCTTACCTGATAGGGACTCTCTGCATTTCTGTCTCCTCGAGCTTTGTTAAAATGAGATTTTATGCCATTTACCACCTGCACCGGAGTTACCTAGAGACACCGATTGAAAATGTAAATGTATGGACTCCACCCTAGATCTAGTGAATAAGTGTCTTTGCCAGCATTTAAGAACTGCTAGCTTACGGAGGGGAAGTGTGGGTGATGGTACTTTACTTAGTGCAGATCCAGGCAAAAGATTATCACTTGGTCCTGCCTTGGTTGAATCAAATCACAACAGATTGATCCAATGAGTTTGCAATGAAATCAGCCAACTGTTGATTTTCATGACACGACAGGCAACCTTACCTTCGTCCAGTATTTAATCTACAGAATTTAAAACCTGAATATGAAAAGGAAATTTCAAGTTTGCTGTCTTAATGGAAATCTGAACATCAATTTTTTTTTCCCCAGGACCAAAGGAAAGATTTTCTTTAATATAGTTTATACAGTATTTCTAGTTCATAAAGTATTCTCTTTCTCAAAAGTCAAGATTGTCCAAAGAAGAAATAGAAAAATGTCTTCTCATACAAATGTATGTTCCTGTTAGTTTTTCTGTGTCCGGAGCAATTGGGTTATAAATTGAGTCTGTGGATCAGGCATGGTGAAGGCAAACACACTTCTCCGGTATACATCCTGGCATTCCCATATATACTGGTAAATAAGTACTTGGAAAATGAATGAATACATTTCAGAAACTCAAGCAGTCTTCCCTGAGAGCATTTTAATCACTACTGCAATATCCTGCCTTAAACTGGGTAAAAAAAGATATTTTTAACAGAGTTGAGAATGCAAAGAGGAATATGAGATTTACTTCCCTACTCCCCCACCCTCACCTCCCACCAAAAGAAAAATGTTGCTTTTCCCAATATGTAATTAAAACAGAAACATCATAGTTCAGCCTCCAGATCCCAGTTTATTTGCAAGTTGCCATGAATGCTTTAGAATTTAGTTTGCATTAGGTAAAAATCCACCACAGCTTTGAAAAACTTTCTCACACTATGTTCACTACTTGAGGTAGGGATTTAGAAAAAATTCAAAATCACTTCAAATTATCAAATTATCATTCCCCTTATTTTAGGCCAGATAGTAAAGTATTTAAATTTCTTGTGTTTTCTACCCGAAACTGTGAAATTAATGTAAGATAGTATTTGAGGTTTTAATTTTAAAGCAGAGGATCCAGAATTGAGTCAAATCTGCCACTTGTATTTGTGAATAAAGTTTAATTGAAACAGCCATGTCTATCCGTCTATGTACATTAAAAGCAGGCTGCGCATGGTGGCTCGCACCTGCAATCCCAGCACTTTGGGAGGCCGAGACAGGTGGATCACTTGAGGTCAGGAGTTCAAGACCAGCTTGGCCAACACGGTGAAACCCCATCTCTACTAACAATACACACAGAAAAATTAGCTAGGCGTGGTGGCACGTGCCCGTAATTCCAGCTACTCAGGAGGCTGAGGCAGGAGAATTGCTTGAACCTGGGAGAGGGAGGCTGCAGTGAGCCGAGATAATACCACTGCCCTCCAGCCTGGGTAACAGAACAAGACCCATCTCAAAAAACAAAACAAAACAAAACACAAAACAGTCTATGGTTGCTTTTGCACTAGAAGGCAACAGAGACCATATGACCCAGAAAGTCTAAAATATTTGCACCCCAACTCTTTACAGAGTAAGTTTGCTTTCCCCTAAGGAAGCTGGCCTTAGGGATTTACAGAGCAGACTCAGGAATCAGATTACCTGGGTTCAAACATGAATCTATCATTTAGTAGGTAAAAGATCTTGGGCATATTAATTACATAATTTAGACTCCTTGAGGCTCCATTTCCCTATCTGTAAAATGAAGATAATTATACTTACCTCATGGAGCTATTGTGGCGATTGAGATAATACCACAAAAGCACTTAGAGTTGTGCCCGGCAATAAATAAAAGCTGATAGCATAACCTAATTGAATGTTCTTTTCCGTCAATACATTTCTTTTCTTAAAAATCCTAAAAGAGGTTCTCACTTATAGTTACCTACATTCAGCAACATTTCTTTGCACACTCATTAGCTTGAGGCTTGCTTCAGTAATTTTAACTTCATTAAAATTATAATTATTTCTTTAATTCCATTTCCTTTATCTACTTCTTCAACTTAATCCTCCCATTGGCTGCCAAGGCCCTGGGAATCATGGAGAATCTATTATGAGACAGTCTTAGAGAGAAAGAAAATAAAATAAGAACCAGATAAAGTCAGGAAAATGAACAGTGAGGTAATTATCAAATGTGCCTGGCAAACCAAATTTTTAAAACACAAAAATGAAGACCCCTGAGAGAAGTAGGATCAGCTAAAATTGTGTGAAAAGTAGCTACAGAGAACCCAGAGAGAACACAAATGCATTTCCGGGAAGCCATTAGCACTAGACAATTTATATATCCCTAATCTACTAATTAATTGTTAGTTGAATTCAATCCTTTCACCGATATTTCTCAACCCCTTGAAAAAACGCATCCTGACCAGCAGTGTCCTTGGAAATCCCAGCTAACTCAGATCTATAAAACTATGCATTGCTTATCTGAAATTCAAATTTAATTGAGTATCCTGTATTTTATCTGGCAAAGAGTAGTGAAACAGGCAGGCACAATCCCTGCTTGCTCTGCAGCTTTAGAGGAACTCTAACTTACGGTGCTCACAAAATTCAATTCACATCCAGCACTGACCTTCTCTTTAGAAGTTCACGGCCACCGGGGGCCCATTTAGCAGGTGTCACTGTATGAGATTTCCAACTTGATTTTCTTGTGGTACTCTTCTGGAATTAAAGTCTTTGGCAACAAAGACTGTGTCTTTTGATTTCTACATCCCCGGACACCAGTACAGTGCCGGAAACCCATAGACACTCAATACAGACCACGTTAATGAATGAGTGAGAAAATGCGTGAATGGTTGAATTCATATTAAACACAATACGCAATACGCTCAAAGCTCACATGCAAAATATCCACACACCCTTCAGAAATACCTAGGATAGAGAAAAACGTGTTGCCAGAATCCAAAGAACATATGGGTGAAGAATGATCTTTTATTTTCAAATGTTTTACGAAGGTACTCCGAACAAAATAAACGCTTTTAAAAAAGGGGGTAGGAGGGTGAGGAAAGCATATAAGAAAAACTGTAACCCTGTAAACAATACTAACGGGTTCTTTGAAAGAATAGTTTTGAACAGAACAGATAAGGGTGAGTCAAAGCACTGATTTAACTAATTGGTGATATAATCAAATATAATTTCCAGTAGTTAATCAGAACCACAGTAATAATAACTGAGGAACAGGGCGTAAACAAACAACAAATAATTAAAAGCCATTTTATTGTCAATACTGACTGTCATACAACTGAAACACTTGGAAGGAAAATCACAAGAATCCACTAAAGGACAGATTCAGAGAAGTGCAAGGGATAAGGTATCTACAATAGAAAATCATTTCGTGACATTGACTTCTTTCTGTCCAGCTGTAAAAGAGGGAACACAGAGTCAATATGTATAGAGCATGTTTCAATTACGCTAAGAATTTAAAAAAGAAAAAGAAAATAAAGAAAATTATTGTATTGCAGAGTTTCCCAACGACCACACAATTAGCCAGGACGTTAAGCTTCTTCTCTTCGTCGTCACTTCCCTTGCTGTCATTCTGTGACCTCCTGGGTGAATCTGTGGCTGACACATCACAAGTGTGTTAACAATTCTTGGCAGTTACTGTCAGTGCTCAGATCTGTAGGCTGGAAAAGTCTCTGTTCGATGAAGCTTCAGAGGGCTGGCAACATCTTTTCCAAAAAGAATTTAAAATCAACAGTTACAAGAGAGAGCCCACAATCAAATTAGCTGGTAACAATTTTCTCTATAACAGAAATAAGTAAATGTACTTAAGGCAGAATTTTTTCCAAAGGCTACTCACGATGATATGTAAATGAGTCACAGATATTGTATGATTTACATATCATTTGCATGTGGTCTCAGGGTTGAGCTATGGTCAGTCCATTAGTAATTATTTTCTTCCTTAATTTTTCACCTGCCTCAATCCCTACATCCAGGGTATTTAGGAGAAATGAGACAGAACTATGGAAACTTTTAGCCAGAATACTTTTTAGAAACCTGAGTAGCAATAAGGCAGTCTTATGCTTACACTTTGCTAATCTTGTAAATGTTAAAGAGAACTTCCTAAAATTCATTTAGCTTTTATTATTTCAGGTTTAGATTTCAGACCAAACAGAGTTTAAAAAGTCAAGAAGGCAATGCACAAGATCTTTGTGACATATTAATAATATATGGATTGTCAAGCATTTTCTAGAAAGAGCCATACACTAAATATTTTAGGTTTTGCAAACCTTACGGTCTCATTGCCACTACTCAGCCCTGCTGCCTGTAGCACAAAAGCAGCCATAGTTAATATGTAATGAATGGGCCTGGACGTCCTAATAATGCTTTATTAATGAAAACAGACAGCAGACTGGATTTGGCTCACAAGCCCTAGTTTGCCCATCCCTGTAGATAACACTGCGCTGATTTAACAAAAACTAGAGGTTCTACTGCCACCTGCTGCCCAAGGGTTACCACAAGCAAAGAAATGCACACTGCTAGGTGAAGAGCTCAGGACTCAGTGCAAAGCCTTCGGAACAAACTTCCGCAGCCTTGGTGAGTAAATGTGTGCATCAAGCAGGCGCAAGAAACAGGACTGCAGCCAGTGGAGCATGTCCGCCCACCCACACACATTCAAAAACATGTTGTTTTTATTTTTATTTTTTTTATTTATTTTTTTCGCCAGGGCTGGAGTGCAGGGGCGTGATCTCAGCTCACTGCAGCCTCAACCTCTTGAGCTCAGGTGATCCTCCCACCTCAGTCTCTCGAGTAACTAGGACCACAGGTGTGCGCCACCACACGCGACTAATTTTTGTATTTTTTGTAGGGACAGGGTCTCGCCACATTGCCTAGGCTGGTCTCAAACTGCTGGGCCCAAGTGATCTGCCTTGGCCTCCCAAAGTGCTGAGATTACAAGTGTGAGCCACTGCACCTGGCGATGTTGTTTTTAAACACTAAACCATGCAAAAATGTTTATGGTGGCGTGTGGCCCTTAAGCCTTGAGTTTATGCTCTATCATCTTATCATAAGCAGCCCTGACCTCAGTTCAAGTCCCATTTGATCTTCCTCCCAGAAGCATGAACTTAGACAAGGAACAACATCGCTTTGACCCATTTTTCACTCCTGTGGAATGGGGAGAAAACATTTGTTCCCCCTCCTCACAGTATGTTGAAGAATAAAGGAAGTAGAAATGGCTTCATGACCTGTAGAGTCTTTTTTTTGATTCGGAGTTTCGCTCTGTCGCCCAGGCTGGAGCGCAGTGGCCGAATCTCGGCTCCCTGCAAGCTCCGCCTCCCGGGTTCACGCCATTCTCCTGCCTCAGCCTCCCGAGTAGCTGGGACTACAGGCGCCCGCCACCTCGCCCGGCTAGTTTTTTGTATTTTTTAGTAGAGATGGGGTTTCACCATGTTAGCCAGGGTGGTCTTGATCTCCTGACCTCCTGATCTGCCCGCCTCGGCCTCCCAAAGTGCTGGGATTACAGGCTTGAGCCACCGCGCCCAGCCACTGTACAGTCTTAAATCTATTACTATGGTCTCAACACCAAAACAGAAACAAGCAAAAAATAACATCTTGGATTCAGATACTTGCAAGACTCAAATCTGAACCAAAGGAAAATGATTTATCCAGTCATATAGTTGCTAGTACATAACAGCAGTGATTATTATTAGCTAAGTCTTGAATATTAATATATCCCAAATAATTAGAAATCATTTATCCCAAACTCCCGGCCAGTTTGAACACACATTCTATTCTCCTTCCAACACACAGACGCATGCACACACTGTAACGCAGAGAAATTGTATTAATGAGTTTGAGTACTATAAGTAAAAATCCAGGAATATCTTTATGACTGTGTATCAAAATCTCCTTCAGGGAGCAGAGACCATACAAATATTGTTAGTGCAGAATCCAAAGTTTTAGTCAACTGCACAGAGAAATGACTGACAGCATTCACTTGAGGTCAAGTCAAAATGAAAACGCTTACAGTTTCTATCCTGAAGGCTGAGTCTTTCCTGCATGGTTTGAATGCTGTGTTTAGTGTAACGCCAGCAAATGGAATGAAAGGCTTCCCAACCCTCCCTACATTGTTGCAGTTCACACAAAAGTCACAAGCTGATAATAACCTGTAGACCACATCTGGACCCAGACCTGTTCTCTGGCCTCCACAGGCTTTAAAACATTTGGAATTGCTTATTAATATTTAAATAGCTGCTGACTGCCCATAAAGATGTCAATTTCCCTGTACTCCTGGAAAACTGGAAGGCAAAACTAGCCCTACATTCTGCTAAGCATGACCATCTGCAGACAGCAGACTGCCTGCTCTCCCTGACATCCGCCAGGGACCCTGCCACTCCTATACCTGTCCCGTTTACTCATCTGCATAGCCTGCCTGGACCCTGTAGACATGCGGGTTTGACACCTTTCACATTTGCTTGGATCCGAATCTATTGCTTCCCTCTTAACTTCTACCCATTTGACGTTTGTGACTGTGGTAGGATTAATACTGAAAAAAACAATGTTAACTTCTCCAAAGTAGCCCCTTGCTCCAAGAATCGATGATCTTTAAAATCAAAATGTAAATTGCATGGGTTGGAATGAATCCTCTGGAGGCATTTCGGTCTCAGGGAACCTGCATTTGAAATCACCCATGGAGGCATGACTTCCTCCCACAGGTAAGACCATATGATGAAGGCAGTAGCCTGGATTAGAAGTCAGAGCACCGGAGCACTAATGCCAGTGCCTACATCCACCAGCCACGTGGCCTGGAGTAAGACCTTAACCTCCAAAGGTCTCCATTTCTTCAGTCATTGAAATGGAGAGGATGGTCCCACTCTCACCAACTCCCGCGGTTGTCAGGAGAACCACATAAGGCTAAATGGAAGATGCCTGGGTCAGTGACACAACTGTTCAGTGTCACCCTTTTATTTCCTCAAATTACCTTAAGTCCGATCTGTGATCTAGGTGCCTAGTTTTTCTTGTTTTTGTTTTGAAACAAGTGATGCTATCTTCCAAGGCAATTCCCACAGAAGAGCTCTGAAAATCCTGGAGCAATGAAGCACCTTGGCCTAAGGGTAAAGCTTGCTGAGATGATAACTTTGAGAAGGAGGTGAGAGAGTTAGAGGCGCATTGTACTGAAGCAGACCCTCCGGCGCTCATGTGCAACAGTCTTGGGGCTAGTCTCCCACTTCCTCTCCTATTCTCTTGTAATCCCTTGAATGAAAATGTCAATTAAATCTGACACTGCCATGCTGAGGAGGACTCTCTAATGCTTCCCCTCACACTTAGGATAAGCAAGTCTTGGTCACCTGTGGTCACCACCCCAGCTGTCTCTTTATGTCCCTTAGGCACCAGCCACACTGGCTCCTTCCTGATCTTTGAATGCAGGCAGCTAATTTGTGACTCAGGGCCTTTGCATTGCTGATCTCTCTATGGAGAATGCCTTCCCCTGGCTCTTGGTATGGCTGCCTCTTTTAGACTTAAGGTCTTCAGTGATGCAGGGGCTTCCACTGACTACCCCATCTCAAGAAGTCCCTTTGTCAGTGTCTTCTCAAAACCAACAGCTCTGCCTCACCTTCTTTATCATAAAAACTTTCTTTTTCACTGTTCCATATACCAAATCTGAAATTAACTATTGATTATGGATGGTGACTCTCCATTAGATTATAAGCTCCGAGGGGGGAGGAATGTCCCTGCCTGGGAGTCCCAGGTATGTCTGTCATCTAGCACAGCGCTTGGCCTAAACTAGATGCTCCATAAACATTTACTGAGTAAACAAAGAATGGATGGATAGATGAATGAGAGATAAAAACCTTACAATCCCAGCACTTTGGGAGGCCGAGACGGGCGGATCACGAGGTCAGGAGATCGAGACCATCCTGGCTAACACGGTGAAACCCCGTCTCTACTAAAAAGTACAAAAAACTAGCCGGGCGAGGTGGCGAGCGCCTGTAGTCCCAGCTACTCGGGAGGCTGAGGCAGGAGAATGGCGTAAACCCGGGAGGCGGAGCTTGCAGTGAGCAGAGATCTGGCCACCGCACTCCAGCCTGGGTGACAGAGCGAGACTCCGTCTCAAAAAAAAAAAAAAAAAAAAAAAAAACCTTACAATCTTTGCTACTTACTAGATAGGTAGTCTTGGACACCTTAGTAACCTTTCAAATTCTCAGTTTCCAAACAGCAAATGAGAATCAAATACCCTGTCAGGCAGCTGTTTTGGGATCTAAATGAGATCATGTATTTTAGGTCTCAGTGGAAAGCCGGTACACAGTAGGTCCTCAGAAAGAGTAGTTTTTAGAAAGACCCCATTGAATATGGCTTGTCTCCCTCGTAATGACGAAATCTGAGATTTCAGCACTGCACTGGTGGCATGTGAATGTTTGCTCATATAGCAAGAGGGAGAAGAGGTTTCATGTCCAAATAGATGTGCAGAGCGTTGGTTTAAACAAGTTTAATCAGGTTTTTTTATTGCAGGACATCTCAGAGCCCTGAAATTATTGATTTGTTTTCTGACTCTCCATGAGAATTTAACATGTAGCATTTCCCCTAAACTCGTTTGACCACAGTACTTTTCTTAGGGGGAAGGTGCTATCTACCAGAGTTAGCTTTCCAAGGAACGTAATTTGGGAAATGCTACTACTGTAACTGCTGTTATTTTATCCAATGCATTCCTAAAAGAATCCAGTGAAGAGTATTCAACATAAACTTGTTGATTGCTTCTGTAAGTTTCTTCCATTTCTTTCTTTCTTTCTTTCTTTCTTTCTTTCTTTCTTTCTTTCTTTCTTTCTTTCTTTCTTTCTTTCTTTCTTTCTTTTACTGAGACAGAGTTTCACTCTTGTTGCCCAGGCTGGAGTGCAGTGTCACGATCCTGGCTCACTGCAACCTCTGCTTCCTGGGTTCAAGCAATTCTCCCACCTCAGCCTTCCGAGTAGCTGGAATTACAGGTGCCCGCCACCGCGCCTGGCTAATTTTGGTATTTTTAGTAGAGGTGGGGTTTCACCATGTTGGCCAGGCTGGTCTTGAACTCCTGACCTCAGGTGATCCACCCACCTCGGCCTCCCAAAGGGCTGTGATTACAGGCATAAGCTACCATGCCCAGCCAGTTTTCATTATAAACCTACTTCCAATGTTGATTTTGTATCTGTATAATCATAGAAGAGAATTTCTATGAAAATTTTAAAACGAAGTGGGAGAAGCAGTGAAGGTAGATTATGTATGTCTTGTATGGCACGTGTCAAAACCAGCACCTCCCTTTCCCCACCCAAAACGGTAATAAAATGGTAATTCCCAAATCAACCAGCAGGTGGCTCTCGAAGACTAAATTTGAGAAAAAGACCATTATTCTCAAACTGATTTGGCAAATTCCTCCCTAAGGGTCTGTATGATTTCCAACCATAACCTCCAGATTTGCCAGGAAAAAAAAAAAAAAAGCCTGAAATTCATCAATGTAGGTGAATTGGCCAGAGGAATTACAATCCATAATCACCAGCAAAACAAGAAATTAAAGGCTCTGTAACTTCATCACATGGCACACCAGGCCACCAAGTCATTAACTTTACCCAATCTTATTTTCTTTTTCTAAGGGGCATGAAAAGGAGGGGAGAGGGAAGGTAGGCAGTATAGGTAGAAGAATAAAATTTTTTTTAAAAAATTTACTTGTTGTTTAAATAGCCACTTGTAATAAGCAAGATAATTTTAGGTACTCTGTGAACATATTTTAAATCTTCAATACTTATTATTTTATTGTCTATTAAAAAGCATAACTAGCTGGGTGCAGTGGCTGATACCTATAATTCCAGCACTTTGGGAGGCCGAGGCAGGAAGATTGCTTGAGCTCAGAAGTTTGAGACCAGTCTGTGCAACACAGTAAGACCCCCTCTCTACTAAAAACAAAAAACAATAAATTAGCTGGGCTTGGTGGCACACACCTGTAGTCCCAGCTATTCGGTAGGCTGAGGCAGGAGGATCACTGGTGCCCAGGAGATTGAGACTGCAGTGAGCCATGATCGCACCACTGCACTCCAGCCTAGACGAAGAGCCAGACCCTGTCTCAACAACAAAAAAAGTATAACCAGTGGATATAGCAGTATTAAGGTAGTAAAATATGCTTTAAAAAAAAAAGTGTATCCAAATAGAAGAGAGTAAAATTGAGTAACATTCTGGTATGTATATGACAAAAACTGTGATTAACTCAAATATTGCAAAAAATTTTTGAAGTTTAAAGGGGATCAGTGGCATTTGTGACAACCCAATCTAATCCACTCTCTCTGCAGAGATATCTTAGAAGGTAAGCTTATTTGTCAATTATTAATTCAGTCATTTGCTCAGCTGCTTACAGAGGCACTCAGGATTTTTTTTTTTTTTTTTTTTTTTTTTTTTTTTGCAGCATCTGCTATGTGCCATGCTCTCTGCTAGTGAACAGAGCACAGAGACATAAAAACTAAAATGTAAATACCCCCAGTGCCTTCTTAACATTATGCATTCTTTCAACAAATACTAATGGAAGGCACGCAAGGCACCGGGGGATCAAATGATAAAGACAGACAGAGGCGCAGCTCTCCTGCCCTCCTGGACATTATTGCTTCCTAGGAGAGCTGACCATGAGTCAAGTGGCCACATAGTTAAATATGAAATGAACACTAGTCATCATCTGCATCTTATGAGTGCGCATCATCAGAGGTGTCCACGCAATCTACAAGAAAGTCTGGAGGGCTTCCTTGGAGTCTGAGGGGCGCTGGAGGTGAGACCTGGAGGTGAGCAGGAGTCAACTAGGATGAGGGACCAGCACAGCCTACAGGAAAAGCTGCCTGGGGGGAGAAAGGACCAACAGCAAGGACTGAGAAAAAGGCTGTTGTGACCAGGGTTCAGAGCGGGCATGGAGGACTGAGGTTGCAGTCTTCCTGGTCATTCATTCATTCTTGCATTCATTTATTCAGCAAATTTCTGCATGTAAACTACGTGTGGTCTAGTGCCTGCTATTTCGAGTTTGCAAGTATACTCCACACAGGTTTGTTTGCTTGTTTATAAATTATATGTGCGTAAGATATTCTTATGTAATATGAAATGTAAAAAAAAAAAAAACAAAAAAACAAAAAAACATGTTTGAAGGGACAGGAGAAGGTTTTCAGACAGAGTTTTGTTCTTGTTGTCCAGGCTGGAGTGCAGTAGCATGATTCGGCTCACTGCAACCTATGCCTCCCAGGTTCAAGCGATTCCCCTGACTCAGCTGGGATTACAGGCACACGCCACCGTGCCCAGCTAAATTTTGTATTTGTTTTTAGTAGAGACAGGGCTTCACCACGTTGACTAGGCTGGCCTACAACTCCTGACCTCAGGTGATCTGCCTGCCTTAGCCTCCCAAAGTGCTGGGATTACAGGTGTGAGCCACCGTGCCCAGCCAGTTTAAATAGAATTTGTAATTGTTCACACTGTCTGCACTATGGGCCATTGGGTCTCATGCTTCAGAGACCACTCCTCTGAAAGAAGAGCTTACTAGGATTTGCCTAAAGTCATTCAGCAAACCTGAAGCCATGGCTTCTGGCCTCAGTCCAGGGCCCCATCCAGTCAAACATTGGCTCCTAGACCTGAGGTCTCGGGAGAATCACCCGGAGGGCTTGTTCAAACACACACAGCCTGGCCCCACCCTCAGAGCTCCTGATTCAGTAGGTGTGGGGAAGGGCATGGAAATTTGCATTTCCAGCAAGACCTCAAGTAATGCTGATGCTGTGATTCATCAGTCCGCTACATCATTTCTTGAAGCCTGGTCCCTGGCCCCTCGCCCAGACCCTGCGTACGGTCTGTTAAAAGTGCAGATTGCTCAGCCACATCCTGTGCCTTAAGATCTAGAGTCTCTGGGGATGAAACCCAAGAATCTGCATTTTAAGTGACTTCCCCCAGGACACTGTGATAAATGCAAATATCTGAGAAGTATGGCTCTACAAAGATTAAGTGCCTCATGTTGTGAGGCCTTGGTGGGGGTCCTACCTTTGGAGGAAGGGCACTGACCAGCTGGCATGCAACAGCTGGGAGTTGAGCTGAGCCCTCTCCCCAGAACTGCCAGGCCTGGCCCACACCCTGGACACAGGCAGCACCGCGCTTACCTTGCAGGCGGTAGAGCTGCCCCGTGCTGTGCTGCCGTGTGATGTGCTGCCAGTAGGCGCTGCGAGGCAGGGGCACCATGGTGCTCAGTGAGGCGGCCCGCTCACTCATCTTCATCTGGAGCTGCAGCCAAAGGGAAGAAAGTTGTGTGTCAGGAACACTGGGGCTGAAAGAGGCCTGACTGACGAAACAGGAGAGCATGGAGTACAAGAACCACAGAGCTGGCCAGGCTGCAAATCAATGGGCATTGACTGATGGCAGTGGGCACGGTGGCCAGCTACTGTTTTTGCTTACTTAGCAGCATCCATTCTTTACCCTGCTTGCAACAGTGCATTGATGATGTTCCTCTGGGGAGCTTCCCTCCAACTCAGCTCAGTCCCTCCAGTCCTGGTGGGGCTGACTCCCCCATTCACTTTAGGGTTGGGCTGGTGAGCCACACCAGACCAGTCAGAAAGAATTCATTGAGACATTATTAGAATTTTTGTGGAAGAGAGAATCAGCAGAAGTGAGCTAAAGATTTGTGACTGCTTTGTTCATTGCTCTATCCCCAGAGTCTAGAATATTGCCTTGCACAGAGGAGATGTACAAGTAACATATGTTGAATAAATGAACCTTCTTGTGGAGTTGATAAGAGGTTGGAGATGGGACTGGAGGCTATCTTGGAACTATGAAGGGACCAGGTGACAGTGAGTAGACACCGTTCAGAAGAAGACAGCCAAGAAAAGGAGAGAAATCTCGACAAGCTCCACTGAGACCTTGGATCCCACTGAATCCAGAGGCTGGCCCCAGACTTTTCAATTGTATTAACCATTTCATTCTTTTCAGTTTTGGTTTTTTGTTTGTTTGTTTGTTTGTTGTTGTTTGTAGGTTTGTTTGTTTTTGAGACAGAGTCTTGCTCTGTCACCAAGGCTGGAGTGCGGTGGCACAATCTCAGCTCACTGCAACCTCCGCCTCTGGGCTCAAACAATTCTCCTGCCTCAGTCTCCCGTGTAGCTGGAACTACAGGCGCACGCCACCACGCCTGGCTATTTTTATTTTTTATTTTTAGTAGAGATGGGGTTTCTCCATGTTGGCCAGGCTGGTTTCAAACTCCTGACCACCCGCCTTAGCCCCCCAGAATGCTAGGATTACAGGTGTGAGCCACCACACCTGGCCTAATTCTTGTCAGTTTAAACTGGCTTGTGTTGGGTGTTCTAGCATCAGAAAGAGAGGGAAAAAAGTCTGCTTGAACAAGTAACTTTTTTTGACAAATTATTGTTCCAGACATTGAGGGAGGAAAAAAGATGAAATGGCTTTTGGCAGCAGGCAACTCTAAAGACACAGTTCTGGTCCCCCAGATTATCAGAGAGCAGTCAATGGCCTGACCAACCACATCGGGGAAATAATTGTACAAAAGAAGGAAAGTTTCAGAGAGAAAAGAGCCTGTAGGATGGGTAGAATAAAAGGAAAGGTGAACGGGGTCAATGCATGCAAGAAGAATGGGGATGCAAGTGGAAGCAGCCCTCCAGGCACCCCCATATCTGAGCCCTGGTCTTAGACACAATCATGATGCAGGTTGATTATGCCATTGTGTAAGAAGTCACTATTTGCAAAGTTGGATTTCCTGGATACTTGAATATCAAATAATCCATTCCCATCTTTAAAAAAATTCACCCACAAAGACTTATGCAAGATGTTCATTGGGAGGTAATTGGACATTGGCGAAAGCTGACAGCTATTTAAGTATCCCCTCATTCAAGGCCTGGTTATCTAAAAGTAGGCACAATGTAATACCTGGCAAAGAGGGAAGATTTACATGAATTGGGAATGAAACATTTTTATATTGTACCATGAAGGAAACACAGGGGGTTACAGACCTGGTGCAATGTCATTTTAGTTACTCATATGAAAATTGTTGGCATTAAACATCTGTCCATTTGGGAAGTATGAGAGTTTGGTGAGATGATACGTACTTAGCCTTACCTAGCAGCAAATAGGTAAAGAGGAAAAATGAAGACGATGATGATGACGATGATGACGATGATGATGATGATGATGATGATGATTAGAAATTGCAATGAATATTTTAGGATTTTTTAAAAAATATTTTCAATCTCTTAAAGAAAAAAAAGTCTCCACTGTACACATCTCATCAGCATGGTAGTTTCAGGCA
This sequence comes from Macaca fascicularis, assembly GCF_037993035.2. NCBI lineage: Eukaryota > Metazoa > Chordata > Mammalia > Primates > Cercopithecidae > Macaca > Macaca fascicularis. Next base: position 110,703,440 of record NC_088384.1, on the reverse strand, counting down.
TAATTCATTCAGTAAAGCCAAAATAATAGGAGGTTTCCTATGTTGAAGACCAAAACTCCTTGTAGTTGATGAGATTCAACTTGAAATAAAGATTATATACTCACTCAAAATATAATTTAATTTATAGTCATTGAATTTACATTTGCTGAATCGAATTCCCTGTCCCTATAATAATTCCACAATTACCAAAACATGTCCCCAAGTGGAATCATAAAGCATTAGGTTCCATGAGGACAACTTTTCCTAAAAATAAACTCTTAGATTAAAAGGTCCAAAACCTAAGTACTAAGCTAGTAGAAAAATTCTGCAGCTGTTTCCTGTTTTTAATTTTTAAAATGTATTTTTAATGGACAAATAATAAGTATGCATATTTATAGAGTACAATGTGACGTTTTTATCTATGTATATACAATAAAAAGATTCACTTGAGCTAATTAACATATCCCTCACCTCATCAACTTCTCTTAGTGGTTGTTTCTGTATACACGAAAGTCTAAAAAAATCCAAAATGATTTACCAGTGACTCTTAGTAACACTGTATTTCATGTGCATGGAATTCAAAAAATAAAAGAAGGAAAAGAACTCAATTGAGAGGTACTGGTTATTTGATTTTCTTAATATAAAGAGATTCTATTTAATTTAACAGAAAATTTATATAAAGAAAACATTTGTGGAATACTAGTCACTTCAAATTATTCACTGCTTCACTGCAAATATATTTAGGCAGCCCAGCATGATTTGACTGTATTTTTAGAAAGCTGATTCGGGATCGAGAGTGAAATGACAGCAATGCCACATTTTGAAGAGGAGAACAGTACAAAGCCTGGCTCTCTAGTTCTTTCTCAACCCTTTGGGAAAATATCTAATTTTATGAAAGGAGCATTTTAATTGTCTTTGGACAAAAAGAAAAGCCTTTTAACAATGCAGAAATGTCTGCATAATTGTGTAAGGGAGAAAAGACTTAGGAAGTCGTTTGGCGAGAATCCAGCAGGCAGATTTCTGCTCCCGCTTCTGTGACGCTCCAAGTCCCTCTATCCTTGATATCAACCACCAGTGGAGGGCTGCAAGTGGCACTGATGTACCACCCTGGTGGAAATAGCAGTTAGCACTCATTTTTGGAGGAGTTAAAATTGGGTTACCTGGAGTGCCGCAGGTCCTCAAATAACGTCAAGTCACTCAGCTTTGTTTCATTACGACTTTGATGTGAACATAAAAATCTCTTCCTGGCAGGGTCACTGTCTGTGTAGCTTTGGCATGTTCTCCCCATGCCTGCTTGGGTTTTCTCTGGGTCCTCTGCTTTCCTTTCATAGCCCAAAACTGCCTGTTGGCTTCATTGGTGTGTCTCAATGGTCCCTGTCTCAGTGGGTGTGGGTATCGGTGAGTGTGTCCTGGGATGGGAGGGCATCCTGTCCAGGCTGGGTCCCATCTGGCACCCAGAGCTGCAGAGATGGGCTCTGGCCACCCGTGATCCTGAACTGGAATCACTGGGTAAATAATCATCTTGTTTTTATTAATCTTTCTTAAATGTACGTATAGCTCAAACTTATTTCAATGTGTAATATTAGAAGTGTTTTTGTCTTTATCTAGAAGTTTGGTAAGGTTTTTGTAACCAGAAATATGCTACAGGAATTTAACTCTTCTTTATATCAGTCAGCCTACGGGAAAATTGGTTTTGTTATATGTCCTTCCGCTAAAGTCACAGAATCTATCAACAACGTTAAATGAGGGCTTACTGTATTTGGAGAGAAGGATTACATACAGTCTTCCTACCTAAAAACCTATATATTTTATATAGGTTTTTTTACAATAAATATAATATCCTCACATTAACAAGTAAAAATAAAAATTACCCCAAGCCATAGAATTGTAAAGTATGGGGATTTCCCCTGTAAGGTGACACAGACATTCTTGAAAAACCTCCCATTCACAAAATTGTGGGAAAATTCAGGGAGTGGGTTGACCATTCAAATGTATGCCTATTTACAACCAAAGTCATTGTTACTTTGGAGGATAGCTTGCACAGCCCAGCTAGACTGGAGGTTGATTTGGGGTTATAAAAAAATGTAGAAAACACTTGATTGGAAGTGCTGGCTTGAGGAAGTCCAGGTGATAGACGTGGAGAAGAGGCTCTTGCAGAAAGCTGGCAATGGTGGCTGTGCAGCCACATGAGCAGGAGCTGAGCACGGCTGCAAAGGCTGGGCACACCCCCTAACAGGGAGGGAGTCCAGGGACCTGTGCTCATGGCTCATCTTCTGGAAGAGGCCCTGCCTGTGCACCAGTCTATTAAGTACCTTTTCCTTTCCAGCTTAAGGTTACAATTTCATTCCTGCTAATCTATGCTTCCTTTTCTCAGGAAAAATTGCTTAGGAACCAATACAACCTTAATATTGTAATCAATTTCCAATTTTTCAAATATATCTGAGGTCAGTGGTGATATAGAAATGGTGTGGCCGGGTGCGGTGACTCATGCCTGTAATCCTAGCACTTTGGGAGGCCGAGATGGGTGGATCATGAGGTCAGGAGTTCAAAACCAGCCTGGCCAACATGGTTGAAACCCTGTCTCGACTAAAAATACAAAAGTTAGACATGGTGGCAGTGAACTGAGATCATGCCACTGTACTCCAGCCTGGGCGAAAGAAAGAGACTTGATATCCAAAAAAAAAAAAAAAGAAAAAAGAAACGGTGTTATAGTGGAACAAACTGTATACTATACGTAACCCACACTCCTGACCTCGTATAACCTACTAAAATCATGTCCCTGGACTCTATAAAAAACAACCACAAAAATTACAAATAATCCACTATTCCTGTGTCAGAAAAATTTAAAAGAATCGTGGAACATTAGAGTTGGAAGAACCATGGGGGATATCCAGCCCAGTCTCCTGAGTTAACTGGTCAAGGGACTATATATCCTCATGCTAATGGCCAAACTTCTTAGACTGGGGGGCTCTGATCTTGATACCCTTCCCATCTCAGGCCTTAACACAGCCTAAACCACACCACTCAGCCCAGCCAGTTCCAACCACCAGGAAATCCATTGCACATCTGCTCCTAAGCCCAAAGGTTCTCCCCATGACTTACATGGCTAACTTCAACCTTCCCTTCAGGAGTCAGCTCAGGAGTCACCTCCTTTACATACTCTCCTGATATCTCTTCTCCTCCCTTAACAGGATCAGGTGCTTCTACCAGATATCTCATCATTTCACTGTTTTGTGAAGTCACTAACCTAGCTCCTGCTCTAGACCATGAACTGCTGAAAAGTAGGGATTATCTTTTATCTCTGTATCCTATCCCCAGCACCTAACTACAGCCTTCAGAGACTTAACAAATGTGTAATGAATGAATGAATGAACCCAGGCTTTGCCTAAGTAGCAGAAAATAGTCTTCAAAATAAATCCCAACCAAGCTATCAAGTTAGAAGCACTGTTAGCCCAAGGCTGAATTCATGCTGAAACTTTAGGTCCAGGTTAAATTAACATGGCTGTGATTGATTGTGGGTTTAGGTCCTGGTTAAATTAACATGGCTGTGACTGACTGTGGGGAACGTGGCAATAAGACTACTTCACTCGTCTTTGCCATTCAAGTGATGAGCAGAGGCAGGGCCTTGGGGAAAGATCTTTCTTATGTGTATATGCACAATCATTTAGGACCATCCAACAGCAGGGAAGTTTAGCACTGCACATTTATTAATTCTATTAGCGTTGTTAGCTCAAGATCCCACCAGAGTAGAAAGACAAGTCTTTGTGAAAGTCAAACAAATGCCTTCTTGTGCTTCAACACTAGAACTTTCCCTCTAAACAGTAGGAATGCATGCAGGTGTCTGCCTAACCTGGCCTAAGTGAGTCATAAAGCAATCAATCAACTTATGTCATCAACTGGGTTTTGAATGCCCAAAAAGTATCATGCTGCTGGGGAGAGAAGCTAACCATGGAACAAGAGACCCATGTTATAATGCAGAAGCAGAAGACGCTTTGCTTAATGCAAGTTGTTTGGGATTACAGGTCTCTTTTCTCTTAGTTATTAGAGACACATGATGAAACTGTATAGAAATTAACAAAAATATTCAGATGGATATAAAAAGAAGAATGAAGTTCTGATACATGCTACAACACGTATGATTCTGAAAACATTGTGCTAGTCACGAAAGTGCAGGGATTGTATTATTCCATGCTATGGCTTGAATGTTTGTCCCCTCCAAAAGTCCTGTTGAAATTTAATTGTCTTGCGACTATTTTGGGAGGCGGAACCTTTCAAAGGTGCTGCCATTATCTCAGGAGTTCATTTGTAACCATCTGACGAGTTCTTCCTGCCCATTGCGCAAATAAAATCAATTCATGGAGATCATGGCATTGCACTAAAGAAAGAGCTTGATTGACATGAAGTCAGACACACCACGTGGGAAATGGAGTTATTAGTCAAATCAATCTCACCGAAGGCTCAGAGGTCAGGAGCTTTTTAAAGATAGTTTGGCAGGCAGGGGTTAGCGTGTTGGTGTTGCTGATTGGTTGGAGATGCGATCATAAGGGTGTGGAAAATGGTCCTCATGTGTTGAGCCCACTTCTGGGTAGGACCACAGGACTAGTTGAGTTACAGGTCTGGGTGGGGCCATCTGGTTGTCAGAAAGGCAGAAATCTGAAAAGCCATCTCAAAAGGCCAATCTCAGGTTCTGCAATAGTGATGCTATTTGCAGGAATAATTGGGGAAGTTGCAAATCTTGTGGCCTCTAGTATAATGTCTGGTTATTTTTAAACTACATCTACATCTTAGAAGAATTCAGACCCCTTTTATCCTCCTAACTTGGCCTTTCATTAATTTTACAAGGGCAGTTTAGTCTCGGGGAAGGGCTATTACCACTTAAACTAAAAACTAAATTTCTCTCAAAGTGAGCTTGGCCCATGCCCCGGAATAAATGAAGGCAGCTGGCTTGTGAGGCTAGAATCAAGATGGAGTCAGCCATGTCAGATTTCTCTTACTGTCATAATTTTTCAAAGGCGGTTTCAGGTTTATTACTGCAGGAGTATGTTCATCCCCTCTTGGTCTCTCTTCCTGTCCTCTCTACTCTTTCACCATGTGATACTTTCCAACATGTTACAACACAACAGGAAGGCCTTTTCCAAGATGCCAGCACCTTGATCTTGGACTTCCCAGTCTCTAGAACTGTGAGAAGTAAATTTCTGTTCATTATAAATTACCCAGTCTTTGGTATTCTGTTATAGCAGTAAAAATAAACTAAGATATTCCATTTATATGAAATGTCCCAAATAAACAAATCCCTAGAGAGAACATAGAACAGTGGTTGCTGAGGCCTAGAGGGTACTGTCAAAAATATTTGAGAAGATTTATTCTGAGCCAAATATGACTGACCATGGCCCATGACACAGCCCCACTAGATCCTGTGAACATCTGCCCAAGGTGGTTGGGCTACAGCGTGGTTTCACATATTTTAGGGAGATATAAGACATCAATCAATACAAATAAGATGTACATTGGTTTGATCCAGAATAGGTGAGACAACCCCAAATGGGGGCTTCCAGGTCATAGGTAGATTCAAAAATTTTCTGATTGGCAATTGGTTGGAGGAATTTATCTAAAGGCCTGGAATTAACGGAAAGGAGTATCTGAGTTAAGATAAGGGGTGGTGGAGACCAAGGTTTTTATGAAGCAGATGAAGCCTTCAGGTGCCAGGCCTCAGAGAGAATAGATGGTAAATGTATCTTATCAGAATTAAAAGGGCACCAGACTCTTAGTTAATTCTCTCCTGGATCAGAGAAAAAACCTGGAAAGGGAAGAAGATTCTCTACAGAATGTAGATTTTCCCCGCAAGAGACAGCTTTGCAGGGTCATTTCAAAACATGTCAAATAAATATATTTTGGGGTAAAATACTTCAATTTCTTTCAGGGCCTGCTATCTCTCATGTTGGTATCTTACTCCTACAAAGAGTCTGTTTTGTCAGTCTTAAGGTCTGTGTTTTAATGTTAATGCTGGTCAGTTTTGCCTGAACTCCAAAGGGAGGAGGATATCATGAGGCATGTCTGACCCTCACTTCCCATCATGGGCTGAACTAGTTTTTCAGGTTAACTTTTGAATGCCCTTAGCAGAGAACAGATGTCCTTCCAGTTGGCTGAGGAGCTTAGAATTTTATTTTTGATATGCAGAGGTGATAGCTGAAGAAGGTGTGGTTTCTTTGACTTCAAAAAAAAAAAAAGAAAATGTTTTCGAATCAGTTGTGATAGTTTCACAAATCTGACTACATTAAAACCATTAAATTGTACAGTTTGAAAGGGTACATGTGTATGGTACGGTACATGTGGTATGTTCATATCTCAATAAACCTGTTACCAAAAAAAAAGCAGATAGTAGTATATGCCTTGAAAATTATTTTAAAAACATGATAATAATCCCAGCACTTTGGGAAGCCGAGGCAGGCAGATCACGAAGTTAGGAGATTGAGACCATCCTGGCTAACATGGTGAAACCCCATCTCTACTAAAAATACAAAAAAAAAAAAATAGCAAAAATACAAAAAATTAGCACAGCATGGTGGCAGGTGCCTGTAGTCCCAGCTACTTGGGAGGCTGAGGCAGGAGAATGGCGTGAACCTGGGAGGCAGAGCTTGCAGTGAGCCGAGATCCACCACTGCACTCCAGCCTGGGCAACACAGCGAGACTCTGTCTAAAAAGAAAAACAAAAAATGGCATGATATGATGAATTAGTGAGTGGCTACTTCTGGTCAAGCAGCCCCGGGGAAAGTACCATTGAAGGAAGACATGACTGACAACCGGCTGAAGCACGGTCCCCCGTCATTATTGTTGTTAACAGCACAGTAAAAGCCTTGTAAAAACTTCTCACTACTCACAGTGAGTGAAGGGCTGATTGCCAAGGCCCTTTCCTCATAATGGTGAGAAAATTCTATCAGCCCTCTTGGGAGACAAAAAGATTCTAATGACTGGACCACTGTGCATAGCTTGTCACTGAGAAAAGAAAAACAACTGTCTCCCACATCTGCCAAATGCATTTCTGGTTTCCCGGTTCCTCATTTGGTTTCACTGACACTTACTTGTTGCTAGCGCACTTCTTTCATGAGTCTGAGACCAGGAGAACAGAGCAGTGGCAGGTCTTAGCCTCAATACTGTACCATATTGTCCTTCTCTGGAATCCAACTGTTTTTACGGTACAGCACTGTGTTTTGCAAAATTGAACAGCACAACAGGATGTAATTGTTTTCTGCTTCAGTCAGTCATAAGTACCATATGCCGTCTTTGTGACACCAGTCTGGATTCATTCAGAAAGGAGCACAAATCTTCACATGGCAAAAAGATCAGCACCTCAATACTTAATGCCATCCTCATCAAGCTCCTAAATTTTCATCAGGTTGCTCCTTGAAGTATGAATAACTCAAGTGGGGTCTTTGCCAATACCAACTCTGCATATGCAAATTGCATTGTAATTTTCCTTTCATTCAACCTGGGCCCTAAAGCTACTGAATAAAGACACTGTCTTGATAAGATTCAGCTGATTTGGAAGCCACATCCACGCCTGAACACATTCTCAACCTGAGAAACTTCCAATTCTAATCGTATCTTCTGTTTCGTATACAAAACTCAACTAATTTTCCATCAGTATTTCAAGCACAAAATATGGGCAAAGTTGAGTCAGAAGGGCCATCTCAGTCCGAGAGAGAAAGAGTAAAACCACGTTGCAAATGAAGCCAGCCTCTGAATACCTGCTTTTCTCACTCTGCTGAAATCTCAGCTCTCATCTACACTGCCCTCTACATTCACTGACATTCTCCAGGTAGCTTCCTGAACAACACCTTTGGGTTCTGCCTACTTATTCTTCTGTGAAAATAATATTTGAAACATGATCTCCCTATGCTTTCTGGGTCCTGGGTCAGCAGTTCAGTTATCCAACTGCAAGCAGAAGCATTACCTGGAGGGCTTGTTCGAATGCAGATTCCTGGCCCCACTCCTAGGGTTTCCAGCGGTGGAGTCCAGGAATTTTTTTTTTTTTTTTTTTTGAGATGGAGTTTTTCTCTTGTCACTGAGGCTAGAGTGCAATGGTGCGCTCTTGGCTCACTGCAACCTGTACCACCCGGGTTCAAGTGATTCTCCTGCCTCAGCCTCCAGAGAAGCTGGGATTACAGGGACACGCCAGCACACCTAGCTAATTTTTGTATTTTTAGTAGAGATGAGGTTTCACCATGTTGGCCAGGCTGGTCTCGAACTCCTGACCTCAGGTGATCCACCCGCCTTGGCCTCCCAAAGTGCTGGGATTACAGGCGTGAGCCACCACTCCCGGCCAAGAATTTGTATTTTGTAACAAGTTCCCAGATGGTTTTGATCTTAAATGATTTAGGACCCATGCTTTGAGAATTACTGTTCTGTGCTATTTATTACCTCTAGACCAATCATTCTGGGAAATTTTCCACTGTGGTAAGAGCCCACATGAAAGTCAGAAAATCTGAGTTAAAGTCTGGAATCTGCCACGAATAACTGCATGACCCTAGGCTCATTACTTAGTCTCCCTTAGTCCTTAATATCTTGCCAATAAAAAAGAGAGAAAATAGTTCTCGCTTTGCAGCCAATTCTTAGGCCCTGCATAATTCATTGTGGAGTTCCATAGTTATTACCAATATTTATAATTAGCTCTATAGCATGATATTGTCTTTAGCAAGACTTTCTGAAAAAAGTCATAATAGAAGTAGTCACATTTTCTTTTCAAATCTAAATATCTGATATTGGACTGTATTTCTAGCTTGAGGGCAGAAGCCTTAAAATATTTTTAGGCAACAACGACAAAAAGCCATACATAAAACCACCAAATAATATGCTTAGAGAATACATTGAATCACCTGGTTTCAGTGAATGTGCAATGAATCCAAAGAACAGGCTTGAGTTAAGATGTTGCTATAGGCATGGAACCATTGCAGGAACAGGAAAAAAGCAAAAAAGCTCTAAACCCTCACATTCAGTCATGACCCCTGCAGGGAGTTTACAGTCTCCAAGGTAGCTCTGTCGTTGGGTCTGGTAGTATTTTGCCTGGCACCAAAAAGTGGGGATGTCCATATTTTGTGATACTACCTTTTCTTTTCTTTTCCTTTTTTTTTTTTTTTTTTTTTTGAGACGGAGTCTCACTCTGTCTCCAGGGTGGAGTGCAATGGTGTGATCTTGGCTCACTGCAACCTCCACCTTCCGGGTTCACGTGATTCTCTTGCCTCAGCCTGCCAAGTGGCTGGGACTACAGGTGTGTGCCACCACATCCAGCTAACTTTTGTATTTTTAGTAGAGATGGGGTTTCACCATGTTGGCCAGGATGCTCTCGATCTCTTGACCTTGTGATCCACCCACCTCAGCCTCCCAAAGTGCTGGGATTACAGGTGTGAGCCACTGCGCCCAGCCTATTACCCGTTTTTTTACACGTAATAAATTATATTATTCTTCCTTTTGCTGTATTTTTTATTATGTTCAGAAAATACAGAAAAACATATAAGGTAGATTTTAAATCACCCCATATCCATTACCCAGAAAAACAAAACAAAGAAATAAAAACCATTTTTGAACATATTAGTATATTTTCTTCCACCCTCCTTCCTCTCTCCTCTCTCTCTCTCTCTCTGTTTTTTTCTTTCTTTCTTTGCCAGGGCCAATATTTTTAAAAAGGTACATACATAATGTATATTTAACACAAACTGGACATATTCTTATGCCATTCTGGTTTTTCATTTAGTATATTATGAACATATCCTAACATTCCTAATTACTGTCTTCTACAGCATCATTTTAATGTCTGGATCTCAGTCCATCCTTTGGCTGTATCATACTTTGTTTGTTCATCTCCGTAACCACTTTTTAATTTACCAGATGAGACGGTAAAATTAAATTCTGACACAATCTCCTTTGTAACATTTTTTTTTTTCCTGCTGACCACAATTTTCCTCCTGGGACCTACTATATTGAGGACTGTTCTGATAACCAGTTTTTAAATGAATATTAGAATTTCATTTTAATTTGCATGTTAAAATGGATTTTTAGACGGACTCAAAAATTACTTATGTTACTGCTATATCAAAAAAGTAGATGAGATGGTAATTTCATTTTTATTCTTACACAGAGGAGCCTTACCTTCACATTATTGTGCAACAGACTAATCTGTAGCCAATAAGAAGAGAAAAGGTAAATCTTTGTGCAGTGATACGAAATGATCGTAAAAACAAAGGAAGGCAATTATTAATCAAACCGATTCACAGAGAGAGCTTGTCATTCAGATGGGTTTAAATACTGTCTATCGACAACCTGACAATTCCCATCTGGAAATCAGCAACCCTTATCTCTCCCCCAAATCTCAGAGTTGTGTATTTAACAGACTGTTTCCCACTCCCACCCAGATGACTGGTAGGTATCTCCCATTTAACATATCCTGAACTGTTGTTTCTCATGCTCCTCTCCCCTCAACCTCTTCCCCTTCCAAGTAAAGGTTTCCTCCATTCTACATGTTGTTCTGGTTAAAACATACACAAAAAAACTACAGTCTTGATATTGACTGTCTCCTCTACTCTATAAGAGTTCTTATGTATCAGCAAATCCTGTTGGTCCAATCTTCAAAAATATCTCCAGAATCCACCACTTTCCCTCACCTCCATCACCACCATCTTGGTCCATACCCTGATGCTCACCTAGATACTCAGATGACTGCAGTAGCATTTAACTCATCTTCTTGCTTGTATCCTTGCTCTGGGCACCCCCAGTCTTTTCCAAACAGCTTCCAAGGTGATCAATTCGAAAGCAAAGTTAGCATATCACCCCTTTCTCAAAACCCTCCAATGACTACGCAACTCTCCCCAAGGAAAATCCATAGCTCGTAGCTACAGGGTCAGACAGGACCTGGCTCACAGTTTCCTTCAGAATTCACCTACTATGCTCTTCTCATTTCATCTGCTCCAAAATCACCAACCTCTTTGCACATGCACATGGAAAGCACAGACCGCCTCAGGGCTTTGGCACTTAAGGGCCCCTCTGCCCAAAGCACCTTGCCCTTAGGAATTTTTAGTGCTCCTCCTTCATTTGCCTCAGCTGTGTGCCTGGGTATCACTTTACCAGAGTGACCATTCCTGGTCATTCGCTCTGCCTTACACTGATGTCTTCTTAATAGCATCCATCAATTCTTGATATATATTTATATATTGATTGTTGATTGGCTTCTCCACCCACAGCAATGTAGTAAACTCCTTGAGGACAGACTCCTTGAGACAAGAACTCAAACTCCTTGAGACAAGAACTCCCTGAGTTCTTGTTCTCTGTTGTACTCCTGCTTGTTGGAACAAGGCCATACAGAGCATAGGTACTTGTATGTGTAAATGAATGAATGCATTAATAAATGTTTTATTATATCTATTAAACAATTTATATTCTGGAAAGATTCAAAGGAATCTGGTAAAGTGTTGGCTTCTGAGAATGTAAATTGGGGGTCTGGGATGATGGGACTTGTTTTATAGTGTATGTTCTTTTGCACTATCTGCACTTAATATCATGTTGCCAACAGAATCTTTTAATCCAAATGCTTTATTTTGAAATTAATGCAACTCAAAATAAATCACAGCTTCTTCGCTCACTTGCACAGTATTCTATTCACCAGTTTCAAGGACTCTGTATCTGTGGATGAGGCACTGAGGGATATGTTAAGTGCATTACTCCTCTAAACGCAGTCTTATCAAGAGGAAATATCTTCCTACTTCATACACTGTGGTTTTATAAGTCCTCCCCCCAGCACCATCCCTAACCCTTTTGGTTTTCTCCAAATGACACTAGAAAATGAAAACCAGGGGAAATTCAAAGGAGAACAGCAAACAGTCCTCAAAGAAACCAAACATAATTTTGAGTCTCTAACTAGAAAGAAATATTCAAAATATTTCATGAATAACAAGTAAGTTTTTAACTGAATCTTAAAATGGTCCCTGTATTTACACAAGATTCAGACCAAATGGTCTCCCTTAAAAAAGAATGATGATCATAGACAATCCATTTTCTAAAAGACATTAAAAATAAAAAATGTGTTTGTGCCATGTGTCATCTATTTACCAAGTCTGAAAAGTCAGTATTTCTGAGGTTTATAAAATACCTTCCTAAAGTTCTCACAAATGTATCTTGTATGGCTTGGTGTGGGGCATAATTTATTGAGAAAAATACATTAGCGGCATTTTGGGGGGCTCGTTCTGCTTGATGAAGCAGGTTCGTTTAATCAATACACACTGCTTAATATGCTAATTGCTACGCTAAGTGGCAGTAACCAATTCCTCTGGAACAGAGATGCAGATGTTATTGAACAAGTTTTGTAATAATCATGAGGCAACCACGTGGCTGACGAGTAAGCCATTCTTAGGGCATACAGAGACCTGCACATCAGTTCTGGTTCCTCCTCTTTCCTCCATCTGCTGGATTCGGTGCATTCCCCTTTGTGTTACAGGAAGAATGAATCCTTAAAAGGATCCCATTTTCTTCAATGAGAAAACGTAATCACTTATAACTTGTTCTTGTTTCCCTGAACACTTGCAACCTTGTGAACATATAGGGTTAACACACACTAAAGGCTGGTGAGCGTCCGGTGTGATGAGACAAGTAGAAAATTATGCCTGAATTGACTCTGTTCTCAGCACAGGATATGATTACTGATCAGTGAGTATGTCTCACTGTGAACCGTTGTATCATGAAGGGTGGAGAAGCATAAGGTGCATGCTATGATTTCTCTAGCTCCTGTTTCATCCCTCGTTTTTTCTTGATACAGTTACACTTCTTGAGAATATACATCCTTTTGTTCTTTTCAGGACTAAGGGGCCAGATCCTAAAATCCACTTCAGAGCATCAGTGCTGAAAGCATGTTACCTGGTCTAGCCACCTCAACATCACCTGAGTACTTAACCAGAAATGTGCACTTCAATGCCCTGCCCCAGGCCTGTTAAAACACTCAAGGTGGAGCCCAGAAATCTGTGGCTTTACAAGCCTTGTAGACGACTGTGACGCACAACTAAGTTGGAGATCCACTGCGTCTTTCTTTCCCTTACCCTCACCCTGTCACCTTTACCCACACCACAGACACATTTACACTCAGACCCCAGAGCCTCTCTCTGCTTTCAACCTCTGATGAGTCTCCCAAACCTGTTTCTTCCTTTCAGTTCCCAGTGAGTATCCATCTAGGGCTTTTGGTTTCCGTCCTGACTCTCTCCTTAACTACAGGGTGACCCACCGAGCCTCAGTTTCTGCCATTATGAAATGGATCTACTAATATATCCAATAAAATGCAAGATACTCCAGCAGCAACACTGATTTAAATATTTTAAAAAGCTACTTATATCCTTTAATTCAGCAATCCTACTCCCGAGTTTAGAAAACTCAGTTAACTAAAGTTCACAAACTCGGTTCAATTAGGTTAACAATCTATAAGAACTGCGTACAAGGATAATTGATGTAGTACTGGTTTTGATGTTGTTGTTTTGTTTTGTTTTTTATTTTCAGGGACCCACTTCACAGCCAAAGAGTATTGTTTTAATGGCAAAAAATCTGATATTCTTATAAATAGGTTTAATAAATTATGTTACATCAAAACTCTGAAATATCATGCAGCCATCAAAAAGAATGAATAAGAACAAAGTTGGCAAACTTTTCTGTTTTGGACCAGATAGTAAATGGCTTTGCAGGCCACATCATCACCAACTGCTCAACTCTGCTGTTTCACTGTGAACAACAACTCATAAATGAACAGGGAGGATATAGCTGTGTTCCAATAAAATTTAAATTACAAAAACAGTCACAGGCCAGACTTCGCCCCTGGGCCGTATTTTGTCAACCTCTGAATTACAACTGTACTAGAAGACTTCAAACTATTTCCATTAGATGTTTACTGTTGAATGGAAAAACTAGGGGTTAGTTGTGTGATGTGATCACAATTTTGTACAAAAAACAATTGCATCACGACACCCATCTTTTGTATGTATCTGTGTGTGTAAGTGTCTATGTATATATGTAGATGTGCATATCTGTACAGGATTATATGGGTATACAGGAAAACACGGAAAGGTACTTCCGTGTGAACTTCTTAACTAGGTTTAGGAATTGCTAATAAAGAGACAGGAGGGGAAAAAGATGCACGTAAACAAATTATAAAAAGAAAAAATAGAGCACTAATCATCATCTATATGATCATAATTTTGCAGTTAGTTAAATTTTACAGACATGTGTTTATGTAAAAATAAATTAAATAAGATTCAAAAACCAGTCCCTATCTCCAAGGATAGTTGTGAAAATTGAACGAAATAAAGCATGCAGACTCTCAGCAAAGAGCCAGATGGAGCCGCTCATTCCAACTCTAATTATCCCTCAATTAGAAGAAGCCTCCTAACTGGGTTTTCTGCTCACATGCTTCCTACCTAAAAACCTCCACCCTTTCCCTCACCCCTTTCAATTCTGCACTCAGTATTCTTCGGCTCATTCATTCCCTCATTCCATCCATTTATATACTCTGGGCACCATTTATGAGCCACACACTGTGCTAGGGACTGGAAACTTAAAATAAATAAAACGTTCACACTTTCTCCGTCCCCCAGGATTTTAGAGTGTCTGGTCAGAGAGCTCGCTGAAAGCCAGGTTTTGGATATATCGTTGTCTGCCTCCACAACGGTGCTCCTTCCCCTAAGAGAAGACCGTCCTCGCAACAGAGTTCTCCTTCCTGAAGGCGGAGGTTTCTTGGATATGCTCATATACGTCGTGCCCACCAGGATTCCTGGCATACAGTAGGCATTTAATAAAAAGGGATTGGATAATTGAATTATGGATGGACGAATTGATTGAAGAAATGAATGAATCATTTGTGTGAATGGGAATTCCCTATAATCTGCCTTCCCTTGTTTCTCCCACTACAAGTCAGTAATAGTAACAGCTCAGGTTGCTGCTGTATTTAATAGGTACCAGGCGCTGTGCCAAGAAGCCACCTGCCTTATCTCACCTGGCAAGGTGTGAACTAATATAGTCCACACTTTGTAGAAGGGAGAACCAGTCCTAAGGGTGGTAAAGTGAGTAGCCCCAGGACCCTGAGCTGGTAAAGATGTCCAGCCAGGATATAGGACCTGGCCTCTTACTCCAGAGCTACGGTTCATAACACAATCCTACGTATTTCTCATAGAAAGTACTGAGAGTATTCTCCAGATCCTAAAGGATGGACTCAAATCTACTCTGTTCCAAATGCTAAAAGGCACCTTAATTGTGTTTCCAAAGCTTAAAGAAATGGCAACTAGCCAAACGTCTAGGCTGCAAGGAGATGAGGCTACCCCCACCACCATCTTGAAAAACAGGATATTAGAACCTCTATGAGGCCCTTGGACCCCCACTGTCCCAGGGGTCTCCTTTCAAGTGGAAATTAACGATCTGCCAAACATGTGGTCTTCCCCGACATTTAATGAACCGGTCCTCAAGGGCCGCCTAATTCTGATTCCAGCTCTGACAGATGTTTGGCAGGAACCACCCAAAGAGCCGTCTTTACCTTCTCCAACTCCGCTCTTTTGTTCTGACATTTGGAGGAAAAGTGATGGGTACTCCTATCATCCAAATGTTACCAAGTTATCACAGAATATTATGGAGCTGTCAAGAAAATAGAGGGAGTAGAGGCTTACTTCCTTGATGTTAGAAAATAAAAAAAAAAAAAAATTGTGGGTAAGAAAGAAAGACCGCTTTCCTGCTAAGGGAAAGAAAACCATGCAGCAAAGACGCTAGACAGTGAGCAGAACGCTGGCGGAAACAATGCCTCCATCATCGCTTACAGCTTTCACAAAGCAGACTGTTAGTGAAATCAACCATTTGGGGCCAAATTTCCAAGTGCAGCATGTTGCCGAGCACCAGATGCACTCAAATGGTTATTTTCACGGGGAATGCAAGTGATTTGCATCCATTTATTCAGAGCCATCTGAATTCTCAGCCACATGCACAAAACAAATTCACTGCTCCCTTTGCCTCCGGTAACTTTTTCTGCCTCCTTACTAAAAAAATCCTGTCCCCACCTGTACATTGAAATAGATGTCCTCAGGGACTGAGTTTTCTGTGGCCTTTTAAAGCAGACTTGCCTGGCACCTGTGCCCTGTTTGGGCATTAGCAGAGAACTGGACTTGGTATTTTGGCTTCGATTTTTCTTTTCCTCTTGGCTCACATAATAATTTATTTGATCCCTATTTTGTTCATTCAACAAACCTTTAAGCCCTGTGCCAGACCCTGAGCTTATTACGCACCCATGGGGCCTTGTCCCTGCCTTCCAGACAGGCTCGAATGGAGCTGCCACTTATTCAGAGGTCAGCTTTTAAAGTTAATGCATAAAATAAAAATCCCATCTAATCAGATTGTCCCTTTAAAGACTAGGGCTCACACTCAGTGGAAGCAGGTGCTTTTGTGACAAGATGCCAAGCACATGCCAGAGTGAAGGGGCGGGCTGCTGGACAGAATCACCTGCACCATGTATTCATACATTGTTTTCTTGTTGCACTTTGCTTTACAAAGCAAGTATAACTATGCGTATTACTGGAATTCCTGCTGAGTACTAGGCTATGAGCCGTACAGAAGACAAGGGCCTCATAGTGACATGTGGTTGCGCTTGCTCTGTTCTTTGATACTGCACAAACATCATCAGGGTCTTGAGGAAACAAGAACTCTCGGCTCCATCATTCAAATTCCTGGTGTTGCCTGTTTATGTCCCCATTGCTTCAAGGTGAGTCTCTTTCTCCTGGCCCAACTCACATTGGTTTAAGTAAAAAAGAAATCACCTGCCGGGCACAGCAGCTCACACCTGTAATCCCAGTACTTTGGGAGGCCAAGGCAGGTGGATCACAAGGTCAGGAGACCGAGACCAACCTGGCTAACACAGTGAAATGCCATCTTTACTAAAAATACAAAAAAATTAGCCGGACATGGTGGCACACGCCTGTACTCCCAGCTACTCGGGAGGCTGAGGCCAGAGAATCGCTTGAACCCGGGAGGCGGAGCTTGCAGTGGGCCAAGAAAGTGCCACTGCACTCCAGCCTGGGTGGCAAAGCAATACTCCATCTCGAAAACAAAAAGAAAGAAAAAAGAAGAAGAAATCACTGTAATAGTCCACATGTGTTGAATCTTACTATGCCCTGTCGCGGTGCCTTACATGTACTAGCTCATATGAACCAAAACACCAAGGCATAGATAGGCTCTAGTGTCACCCATTTATTACATATGATGTGAACAAGGCAAACAGAGGCTGAGTTGCACAGCTCAGAAATGATATTCGGCCCCAAACACACAGACCCATCAAATTCTGGCCCAGCTTCAAGCAGAACTTGTCTATCAGAAGAGCAAGGGTTCTCAACCTTGGCCCTACTGACATTTGGGGCCAGCTCATTCTCTGTAGTGTGGAGGGGGGCTGTCCTATGTATTGCGTGGTACTTACAGCACTCCTAGCCTCTACCCACTAGATGCCAATGGGACACCATTGTTGGCAGCCAAAAATGACTCCAGATCCTACCAAATGTCCCCTGGGAAATAAAACTGCCACTAATTGAGAACCACTGTTTTAGGGTGACTACATGTTCCAGTTTGCTTGATCACATCCTGTTTAGGTATGTTCCCCAGGCATAACTCTTCACTGAGGCTGACTTCCCAGGAGTACAGTGTGTGCAGTCATACAGGGCTCCGTGCTTAGAAGGGTCCTGTACTTGATTTCATGCCCTGTTATGACCATTTTGAAAATCTTAAGAGTTTTTGAACTCACTCTCTGACTTCCCAAAACAGATTGGAAACTGCACTGAATTGATTTCTTTCTTCTCTCAATCCTCATCACTTCTACCTCTATCTTCTTTGCCATGCTTGACACGGGGAAATAGGATTGCTCACCACCACCCACACGGTCAAGCAGATGCACGTGTGATTTTACGCTCTGAAGTGAACACCTCCAAATGAGGGAAGGGTTGTGGCATGACAGGCTGCCTTGCCACCATCAAGCTCACAATGTACTGCCTACTGACGGAGCCCCCATCTCAAATATTAATACTTGTTTTCGAGTTTATAAACAAAGCCACAATCTGTTAGCAAAACAAGTTGTCTCCTTTTCCTATAGAGGCAGAGCCATGAGCCAAACAACATCCCTGGCACCATGATAGGAGCTCCCAGCTCTGGGGAGGAGCTGTGTAAGCTAAGGCAGCATTTAATAATCAGGTGAAAGCACTATTAAAACACACCCCTGCACATTGCAAATTATTATGTTGTTACAAGAGACTGAAACAGAAGTGCTCAGAAAATGAGATTTGTTTCCCCTAATACACAAGAACAAAGCCATCGCAAATTTAAGGAAGAAGCCTGAATTTCATCTGCATCTATCCTGTCTGAATAAGCAGTTTGTTCTGTGTTAAATGTCTATTAGTAAATGTAAGTTAATCTCATTTAGCTTTTTTTTTTTTTTTTTTTTTTTTTTTTTGAGATGGAGTGTCACTCTGTCACCAGGTTGGAGTTCATAGTGCGATCTCGGCTCACTGCAACCTCTGCCTCCTGGGTTCCAGCGATTCTTCCGCCTCAACCTCCCGAGTAGCTGGGACTACAGGCGCACGCCACCACGCCCAGCTAATTTTTGTATTTGTAGAAGAGATGGGGTTTCAGGATGTTGGTCAAGATGGTCTTGATCTGCCAACCTCATGATCCGCCCACCTCAGCCTCCCAAAGTGCTGAGATTACAGGCGTGAGCCACCACGCCCAGCCTATTTAGTTTCTTTTAATTTCTACAGAATTCATAAGTAAGTACAGCATGGTGGTACAAGTGTGGGCACCGGAGCCAGTGGCTGCCTGGGTTTAAATCTTGGCTTTATCACTTCCTATCTGAGCATCCACACTTCCAACTCCTAAGCCATAAAAATGAGATGGTAGTACCCTTTGATACACCATGTTGAAGATGAAATGTTAATACATCTAGTACTTGGAAAGTGCCTGGCACATAATAAGTTCTCAAGAAATATCAGACGTATCATCAATACCATCAGTAGCAGCATGTAGCTAACTCTTGTTTATTCTAAAATTCAGCCCAGGCATAACCTTCTCCAAGAAGATGTTCTTGATCCTTCACAGACACTCTATAGCCCTGAGAATTTTCCTATCAAGCTTCTAAACTCTACCACATATTTTTCTTTAAGGTGTTATCATCTTTAATCGCAATTTTTTTTTTCTTTTGAGACTGAGTCTCACTCTATCGCCCAGGCTAGAGTGCAGTGGTGTAATCTCAGCTCACTGTAATCTCCACCTCCTGGGTTCAAGCGATTCTCCTGCCTCAGCCTCCCAAATAGCTGGGATTACAGGCACCCACCACCATGCCTGGCTAATTTTTGTAGTTTTAGTAGAGACAAGGTTTCACCGTGTTGGCCAGGCTGGTCTCAACCTCCTGACCTCAAATGATCTGCCCGCTTCAGCCTTCCAAAGTGCTGGGATTATAGGGGTGAGCCACCGCGCCGAGCCAATCATGCATTTTTATGTACTTGAAGTGAAAGAACCCTCCCTCTCTCTTACCAGTTGAATCAATTACATTTGCCATATGCCAGAAATTCAACCACTGTTTCTTTTTCCAAAAATACATTACATAGCCATGGTTTAAAACAGTTAAATATAAGAGAAAGACATAAAGTAATATATGAAAGCCCCTTCCCACACTCTCCAAATCATAGTCTTGCTCCCAAAGGGTAACCAACACTAGCACATCCATTTGTACCCTGCCATAAGTTAATTTTCTGCACTTAGAAGAGCATTAGTGAGGTGTCAAAATCCACCTTGAGTTCTGCCTCATAGTCATTCATTTCCTTTATACACCTTGATATGACTATAATACGACTCTCTTCATGTAGTCATTAGTACACATGAATTTCCTCTATTTCTAGTTGACTGCCTCATGTAATTCCTGTCCTATCATGTGCCATAATCTGTCCCCCTGTGGTGGACACTTAACCTCTTTCTAGTTATTTCTGCTCTTACAAATAAGCTCCCCAAGAATGGGAACTTCATCTTCTTCAGAGCCATGTCCCCAGTACCTCGTATATTATCTAGTGGATAGCAGGGCTCAGCAAATACTTGTTAAAAAGAGGAATCTAAGAATAAAGGAACGAGTCCTCCCGTGAACATTTGTGTACACATCATCTTCACTTCTGCTAGTATACTTCAGAGTAAATTCCTAGAAGTACTACTGCTGAATAAAAAGATGTGTGAATTTAATTTCGGTAAATAAGAACTCACTGTCCTCCAAAGCGACCATAGCAAATTAAACCCACAGAATTACACTGTTGCATGAGGGGTATATTTAGAACTCTTTATTTAAATGGTAAGCTACTTTAAAGATGAAAACAAATGCCAGGCGTGGTGGCTCACACCTGTAATCCCAGCACTTTGGGAGGCTGAGGTGGGCGGATCATGAGGTCAGGAGTTTGAGACCAGCCTGGCCAACATGGTGAAACCCTGTCTCTACTAAAAATACAAAAATTAGCTGGGCGTGGTGGCAGGTGCCGGTAATTCCAGGTACTTGGGAGGCTGAGACAGGAGAGTCACTTGAATCCGGGAGGCAGGGGTTGCAGTGAGCCAAGATCGCACCACTGCACTCCAGACTGGGCGACAGAGCAAGACTCTGTCTCAGTAAAACAATAAATAAATAAAAGATGGAAACACTTTATGCTTTATTAGATATTCTCCATAAGATCTAACACATTGCTTTGCAAGTAGTAAATAGGTATTTCATAAAAGTTTTTTGAAGGATAATTAATATGCCAGGATATAAAAAGGGTTTAATTCAGGAGGGGGAAAACGATAACTGCTTTAAGCAGTACATTTTTAAAAATCCATAAGTTAACCCAATTAACCAGAGCCCATAAGTAGAAGAGGGAAAGACAGATTTTCTTGCGGGGGGAGGGGCAAGGAGCGTAGGAGATGCTGAGTTGTGAGAAGAGCATTTACACACATAAAACCCCACCATGCAAGGGTCTACTTTAGTGTCTATATAGTAATGAAATTGACTCTATGATTTCTTTGATGCCCTCTATATCTAAGGAAACAAAATGTGTAGCATATTGCTTTTAAAATTAGATTGACTATAAATTAATCTGGTTTCAAAAATTGTGGAAGAATGCCACTTGAATTCTACTAATTCATTAGCAAATTGTATTTGCAAATCCCAGCTCGGAAGTAAATCAATCTCTTAAACAAAGAAACACAAAGAAGTGACCAAAAAAAAAAAAGAAAGTTCAGATTGAACTCTCAAGCCTGTGTATAATCAGGACTCCAGAGTATGGGGCAGAAGTCACCCGGGGGTCTGAATGTCCCCCTCAGTGGAGCTCCCCCACTCCACCCGGAGCCCCTGGGAAAACCTGTTAAAAGCAGGCATTCCTCACCTTGAGGCTCTCGCCTTGAAGGAAAGTCTAAAAATGACAAGCCCAGTCGTGGAATGAGGAATATCCCACACACTGCCACTCCTCGTTCCAAAATTAGACTTTGTCATAGACACTGATCTCAAAGGTGGCAAAAATAGCTATAGCCGCTCTAGGGAGTGCCTGAGCTGTCCTGAAGTTTTGCTGCAGCTTCTCCAGCAAGGCAGCTGGCAGCTGGTGCAAGACAGTCCTCGCCTCCCCGCCTCATTCACAGTTAGTTCTGCACTTCATACTCCAGGCCCACCCTTCCTTCTCCCAGCACCCCCTTTAGAGTGAATAATAACAATGCATTGAATTTTTAAAGTGGAAATGTAGAGGAGAAATAATAAGGTGGCAAGACTGCTCTCTAAAGCCAAAACTACACAAATAAATGAGATTTCATTTAACAGTGATTTTTCATATATATGTAAAATTTATTGAAACAAGGTCTTGCTCTGCTGCCCAGGCTGGAGGGCAGTAGCACTGTCATGGCTCACTGCAGCCTGGATCTCCCGGACTCAAACCATCCTCCTGCCTCTGCCTTCCCAGGAGCTAGAACTACAGGCATGCACCATCATGCTAGGCTAATTTTTAAATATTTTCTAGAGATGGGGTCTCCCTATGTTTCCCAGGTTTGTCTCTAACTCCTGGCCTCAGACAGTCCTCCTGCCTGGGCCTCTCAAAGTGCTATGATTATAGGCATGAGTCACTGTGCTCAACCCTAACAGTGATTTTTTTTAAAGATATATTACAAATTGATAGACGTTTCTGAAAGGTGCTCTGTCTATCAAGGTCATTTGAAAATGCTAAGACCAGCCGGGTGTGGTGACTCACAGCTGTGGTCCCAGCACTTTGGGAGGCTGAGGCGGGCACATCACGAGCTCAGGAGTTTGAGACCAGCCTGGCCAACATAGTGAAACACCGTCTCTACTAAAAATACAAAAAATTAGCCAGGCGTGGTGGCAGGTGCCTATAATCCCAGCTACTTGGGTGGCTGAGGCAGGAGAATGGCTTGAACCCGGAGGCAGAGGATACAGTGAGCCAAGATTGTGCCATTGTACTTCAGCCTGGGTTACAGAGTGAGAGTCTGTCTCAAAAAAAAAAAAAAAAAAAAAAAAAGGAAAATGCTAAGACCATGCTGAGTGGAGACATAAGAGGTTTAAAACCCTTCAAAGGAGTGAGACATCATGGCCAGAGGTAGAGTTTTGGAACCAGATAAAACCATCCTGCATTCCTGGCTTCAGGAGTAATTAGCTGTATAGCTGCAGACAAATGACTTCACCATGCTGAACATCTCTTTTCTCATCTACATCATAGGACAGTGATTCCTTCCAGGTCAGGGATCATGAATATTCTCTGCCATTGTAAGCCCTGTAGGAGCATGGGCCTCAAGTGTCTACTTACCACTGTATCCTGCCACACAAAACAGAACATAGTAGGTTCTCAATAAACATGTTTAAATGGTCAAATGAATGAGAGTGAACAAATGAATCTACCTCACAGAGTTATTGTGGTTATTAGAGAAAAGGCAAGTAAAGATGTAGGAGGCCTGAAAAATAACAGTGGCTGTTATTACTAAAGAGTTGGGCATATCGTAGATGTTCAATAAACACATAGTGTTATTAGCAAATGCCATAAAGTAGGAAAAATATTTAAAAGTGAAAAATCAAACCACTAAGTAAATATTATTCCAGAAATTTTCATGGTGCAGGGGACAGACACTGAGGTGGCCCCATGATCTCCTCCTCCTGGTGGACATATCCTTGTGCAGTGCCCTTCCTTTGCATGTACAGGGCTTATGACTTGCTTTTAGTCAACAGACTGGCTGGGTGCAGTGGCTCATACCTGTAATCTCAGCACTTTGAGAGGCAGAGGAAAAAGGTTTGCTTAAACCCAGAATTTGAGACCAGCCTGAGCAACATCATAGGGAGACCTCATGTCTACAAAAAATAAATAATAAATAAAAGGAGCCAGGCATGGTGATGCATGCCAGTAGTCCTACATACTCAGGAGGCTGAGGTACAAGGAGGTCAAGGCTGCAGTGAGCTGTGATCTCGCCACTGCAGTTCAGTCTGGGTAACAGAGCAAGACTCTGTCTCCAAAAAAAAAAAAAAAAAAGAAAAACATATTGATAGAGTATGACAGAGTGAGAAGATGAATAAAATAATCCTTCCATGATTGGGATACATAGGATTGTGGCCTCTTGCTAGCTATGATGAAGTATGTGGCCGTGCTGGCAAGGTTCATGTGGCCAGGAGCTGAGAATGGCCTCTGTCCAACAGCCAGCAAGAAATTGTAGCCCTCCGTCCCACAACCGCAAGTAGCTAAATTCCACCAATAACCATGTGAGCTTGAAAGTGGATCCTTCCCCACTTTTACCTCGAGATGAGACTGCAGCCCCAACAGAAACCTGCATTACAGGCTTGTGAAAAACTTAAGAGGAAGGCCCAGTATGCTATGCCAAAACTCCTGACTCAGAGAAACTGTGAAATAATAAATGGATGTTGTTTTAAAGGTGCATAGTTTGTGGTACTTTGTTACATGGCAATAGAAAATTAATTTATGTAGTAATATAGACATCAATTAGCCACAACATCAGCAGCGAGATCCTAGAGAAAGACGTGTGAGGCCAGACACTACTGGGTGTGTCTAAGCATTGCCATGTCAGGATGCAAGATCAGCACTGCCAGAGCTTTGCACTTTTCAAGAAAATATAAAAATCAGAGATTCATGTGTAAGCTCTTAATTTTTAAATGTTGGTCACTAATTTGGAGTTTTCAAAATAACAGTGAGTTAATCTCATGCAGGGTAAATAAAACATGTCTAAGAGCTTGATTCAAAGACACAGTATAAGGCGGGGGTTATGCCAGCACACCTGTTCCAAATTTGAGCCCCACTACCTTCTAAGCTGGTGGTTTGGGGTCTTCAATGCAAGAGTTTTCATGAGGTTTAGAAATTACACAAAACGTCCTTAAAATATTATCTGTTACAGAGAAGATATATAACACATTCTTGTTTTGTTACTGTTCTCATATTAGTTTTCTATGGCTGTCGAAACCAATTACCACCAATTGGTGGCATAAAACCACACAAATTTATTGTCTTACAGTTCTAGTGGCCAGAAGTCCCAAATCAGTCTCACTTGACTGTAGTCAAGGCATCAACAGGGCTGGTTCCTTCTGGACATTCTAGGGGAGAACCTGTTTTTATGCCTTTTTGTTTTGTTTTGTTTTGAGATGGAGTCTCACTCTGTCACCAGGCTGGAGTGCAGTGGTGCAATCTTGGCTCACTGCAACTTCTACCTCCCAGGTTCAAGCAATTCTCCTGCCTGAGCCTCCCGAATAGCTGGACTACAGGCACACGCCACCACGCCCAGCTAATTTTTGTATTTTTAGTAGAGATAGGGTTTCACTCTGTTGGCCAGGCTGGTCTCGATCTCTCGACCTCATGATCCACCTGCCTTGGCCTCCCAAAGTGTTGGGATAACAGGCGTGAGACACCGTGCCAGGCTGTTTTTACGCGTTTTCTAACTTCTCAAGGCCACAAACATCTTTTGGCTCACAGTCCCTTCTTCCACCTTCAAAGCCAGCTGCATGGCATTTTAAAATCTCCCTCTCCACCCCTTCTCTCTCTCTGTCTCTCTGCTTCCACCATTGCCTTGCCCTCTGTTTGACTCCTCTTGTTTCCCTCTTCTGAAGACACTTGTGATTATATTCGACCCACCTGGATAGACCAGGATACTGTCACCATCTCAGGATCCTTAACTCGATCACACCTGCAAAGTCCCTTTTGCCTTGTAAGGTAACATTCACAGACTGCATAGACTTGAATGTGGACATATTTGGGGAGCCATTATTCAGCCTCCTACAACTGTTACTATTATTATCTGACCCACAGGCCCCTTCTTTATGAGTTTTGGGATTGAGGGTCATAAGGCTGACTCTGATCAATTCACTCCAGGACGTAATTTCTGCCTGGTATGGGCCCCACATTGCAGTATTCTGTCTGTAGACACACTCGGGAATTTTACAACAGGGACAGTTAGCAGTGAGTTAGGTCTTCCTAATCGTGAGGCTAAGGCCAGATATGAGTTTTGCCATCTTTCTCCAGTTATGATCTTGGCCATCTCATAGAAGCAAGTCAGCAGTCATATAAAAGCAATTCCTAGTAGGGAATGCAGCCAGGTCTATGTGGATCCACTCTCAATAACCAGAAAAGGCAAAACAATAACCTAGGCAGGGTGACCCAGTAATGTTGCCTTCATTTGCTTTATTTTAGCATGGTATCCCCTAATCAGAGATTGATTACAGTACATTGATTTAAGTTTTCACAATCCCTCGTTTAACTCCTTAAGATTCAGATCCCACATTGAAGCTTACTCATTTCCATCTATAACAGGATGCCGTGGCTTTAAAAATCACATTTATTTTATAGAACCCATTAAGCACACAGCAAATTAAGAGCAGGTGACATTATTTTCTAGTTAAATTTGCAAAGGGATAATCCAAACGATTTACTCATATTCCTGATTAATTTTTAGCGGAAATAATGAGGTTGTAAATGGAAAAACATGTGCGTGAGCAGGCGGAACCCGCCTTTCAAGTGCAAAACAATTTATGCTAATTGATGGCTCTACGAACAAGACAATCTTAGACAAACTTCTTGAGGTGCCTAAAGGGAGCTGATGGAATAGCCACACAACCCTAATGCAATGACATGTCGCCCTGTAAGTTTTAAGTGACCTGAATTCAACTTCACAGCTCGCTCTCGCTCTCTCTCGCATTCCCCTCCCTCTGTCTCTCTCCATCCATCCACTGATGTCTCTTTATTGAAATATCCAGAATTCCTAAGTACGTGGGAAAATAAATACCAACATTGTATTAGTTCAAAAAGAAAGTCTTCCTGGAAGGCTACTTGGAAAGAAAAGCAAATCCTTAAAAGCATTCTGAGACTTTGATTCAGCAATCAAGTTTTAAGAATTTATCTTAAACAGATAGTCACTGATGCATACAGATTGAACATCAAGCTGACGCACAGGTTTTTTGTTGTTGTTATATATTCATATATATATAAAACCTCATATATAAATATATATAACCATATATATAAATAAATATATATATAACCATATACATATGTGTATATATATTAGAGATAGGGTCTCCCTTTGTCACCCAGGCAGGAGTGCAGTGGCAGGAACCTAGCTCACTGCTGCCTTGAATTCCTGGGTCCAAAGGATCCTCCTGCCTCAGTCTCCTGAGTAGCTGGGAGTACAGGTGCAAGCCACTGTACCTGGCTAGTTTCTAAATTTTTTATAGAGACCAAAACTTACCATTTTTCCCAGGCTGGTCTCAAACTTCTGGTCTCAAGTGATCCTCCTTGCCTAGGCCTCCTAAAATATTGGGATTACAGGTGTGAGCCACTGTGCTCAACCTTGATGCATAGTTTTATAAATCTATGAAATATCCATATAATAAAATAAGACCATAAAATATGATGTTGAAGATGATATTTAATGAGACAATATGTATGTATTTTCTTGCAAAAAGCTAGCACAAGCAATGTATTCAATATAATTGTATTTCCTACATCCACCTAGTTAAAATACTGGAAAGCTACACATTCCAAAGTGAGTAACAGGTGTATTCTTGTGTGGCAGGCAGAGGGATGACTTACTATGTTCTTTTTATTCTGCTGTGTTGTCTACAATGTTTCAATAATGTGTAGATTCCTTTTGAAATAAGAAAATAATAAATATAATTATTTCTTAGAGTTTCTTATAGTAGTTTCTAATTCTCTAAAATCTATTAAATTATATCATTCCCCATTCCTTCTCAATCTAATTTTACATTTGCTCTACTTAGACATTTAGAGAGAAAGAGAGAGAGATGGCGAGAGATGGAGAGAGATGGCGAGAGAGAGAGAGAGAGGACTTTAAGATAAATACTATTACTGCTCCCATTTTACAAAGGATAAAACTGGAGCTCAGGGATATCAAGAACTTTGTTCTCCTCCACAAAGCTGGAATGTTTCAGAACTGGTGTTGGAACTAAGTCTGGCTTCGTGGGTCATGATCTTGAACACAGTATGATGGTACTGAAATTTATCTCTTGTTTTATCTATGTCTACCCCTAAATTAGTTATATTAGTCACAGTTTTCCAGAAACAGAGTAAGTACGATATATACACCAAGATCTGCAGTCTTAAGGCCTGAAAGCCAATGCTGATGATTTCTGGTCTGGATTTGAAGGCCAAAGGAGACCAATGTCGCAACTCAAGACCACAAAGAGAGCTAATTCTCTCTTACCCTCCCTTTTGTTCTATTCTGGCCTCCATCAGATTAGATGAGACCCACTCACATAGCAGAGGGCAATTTGCTTTACTCAATCTATCAATTCAAATGCTACTGTCATTCAGAAACACCTTCAGAGACACACTCAAAAGAAAGTTTAACCAAATATCCAGGCACCCTGTGTCCCAGTCAAGTTGACATATGAAAACCACCATCAAAACCCCTTAATTCATTCCATGCCTCCTCCTCAGCATGCCCACCTCCGCCACCTCTGAGATCATACACAAGTCTTCAAGCCTGGTTTCTCACAAATGCTTATGTCAGCAGTGGTTCACGGGGGCACTTGCTCTTTTCCAACAATAAGCTCTGTCCTGTGGCCCAAATCCAGCCTCCTGACTGTTTCTGAATGACCCATATGCAAATAAATAAATAAATAAATAAAGTACACTTATTAACGGTTGAGAGAAAATGAAAAGAAGAGTAATATTTCATGACATGTGAAAATTATATGAAATTTGTATTTCAATGTCCATTAAGTTTGTTTTGAGACATGGCTATGCTCATTTGATTATATCTTTCCCATAGCTGCAGTTGTGCTACAATGGCAGTTAAGTACTTGCAGGCCATATTGGTCCACAAAGCATAAAACATTTACAGGAAGCTTTGCTGACCCCTGCTCTAAAATCCTGGAGTGCTGCCTATAGACGTCATTTGGAAATAACCCGAGGCTGTGTTGGAACAGATCACGTTACTGGCATGCTTTGCCCCTCCACTCTTTAAATCCAAACACCCCACATGTTTCAATCGTAAAGTTTCAAACTACCCAAATCTTACCATGCCAACCCAATTCCTCTTTGTTTTGTATATTTCCTTCCAGATGTGTAGATCTATGTATGTGTTTGCAGCCACAATGCATGATGTGCATTATTTAACTGTTGTGCATTCATTTATGATTTATGATTTCATGAATTTACTCTCCTTAAAGAATAAACTCATGAACATAATTCTTTTTTTTTTTTTTGAGGCAGGGTCTCGCTCTGTCACTCAGGCTTAAGTGCAGTGGCACAAACTCGGCTCACTGTAGCCTTTACCTCCTGGGCTCAAGTGATCCTCCTACCTCAGCCTCTTGAGTAGCCGGAACTACAGTCATGTACCATCATGGCTGGCTAATTTTTGTATTTTTATCAAGACAGGGTCTCCCCATGTTGTCCAGGCTGGTCTCAAACTTCTGGGATCAAGCGATCAGTCTGCCTCAGCCTCTTAAAGCTCTGGGATTACAAGAGTCAGCCACCGCGCCTGGCTTCATGAACATAATTCTTTATGTAATCCAAGTCCCTAGCACAATGTAAAGCAAAGAGTAAATGTTCTGAGGGCATGTTTATGTATGCTGTGTGTTTGGGCATCTTTATATACCAATGACTATAAGAGACGGCACATGCATGACTGTGGGTAGCAGTTCACCCACAGACAGGTTCTCTTTGACCCACCCGCAGTGTTGGAGTCTTACTAGAATTAATTTCCAACAGTTACCAACTGGCAGGTATTACACACAGACTCAAATCTTTGGCTTCCCTTGAAACATCAAGTGATCTACCCACATGGATATCACAATCTCATGTTCTCACGTCAACAGTTGTCTGGTCTTGGGCTTTTGACATTTCACTCCAGTTTCCCTCAGCCCTCTTCTTTCATTTACATTTTTCTCTCTGGCCTCTGTTGACATTTGAAATAACTTCTGATATAGCAAGACATATCTCCATAGGTAGATGATCCACATGGTTGTGTCTACAGATGTCTATACACATGCAAATTAATTTTACACACCCTTGCGATTGAGTTGCAAAGTAGATAATGGGGATGCATGGTTAAGGGGTTACCAAAGGCCTACATCAGGCATTCCGGAATGGCATTTAATCCAAGTGATACACTATTGAGAAGAGGAATCAATCATCTGCTCAAATAATGCTGACCATATTTTCCAGCACAAAAACGAGCCAATTGCTTTCTGCAGTGATAGGCACTGGGACACGAGGAAGAAATTCCAAACATACCATTGAGTTTTTCACGCTCTGTAGCAAGCGCTCGTGCTGCTCGGCTATGGCCAAGGCAGCAGAGTGGACTTTCTGATAGATGGCCTCCCCGTCTCGGGTCTGAAAGATAAACAGCCCTTCACCAGTCTCACACATCCTGTGAAAAAAAAAAAAACAAAATAGCTTCTGAAAATCCAGCGCCTAGAAGTTCAATGCACTAAAATCCTGGAATACTCCACTAGGCTGTGCCCGTTTATTATTTTTTATGAGATCAAGATTCTTGTTCACATTTGCTAAACAAAGTTAACTAGAATCGAAATGTTCAACGTGTTCAATTAATTGTAATTAACAAGGGCAGGGGACCAAGGGACTCCAGGCTAACCTGTGCTGAATACTTTCTATCACAAAGTAAAAGAGAAATTTAATAAAAAAGCTGTTTCTTGATTTTCAGTATAATAAATACTTCACCTTCCCTATCTTTCACCTTACCACCCTCAAAGAGAAATACCTGTGCAAGCACATTCCTTTGTGCAGCCTGTGAATAGCTCCTCATCAGAAACTGCCAGTGCAGAGGAGAGGAAGATTCTATATCTCTTAGCTTCTGTTCTCGCTTTCCCTACAGACCATGGCTTTAAGGATTCTTTCCTTCCTAAAATCCTAGATTAAATATTACTCCAGCTTTCATTCAACGGGATGGATCAAATGCCGTTAATTTTTTTGGCCATGAGTATGACTCTGCTGAACTAATATTTGGAACATTAGAAAAGTTCTTCACGGAAAGCTGTATGGTTTTGATAATTAACATCAAGCATTAAAAAGAAGGGTATCTGTACCTCAGATGGTAAAGGTAAACAAAGAGAAATAAATTTCATTAATAAAGGAAGACTGGTACACACAATTAGGCAAGAAACAAATAAATGTTTTTTACTTAAATACATTTTAGTATATATGTGTGTGTATATATATGCCATACACATATTTTAGCGTGTGTGTGTATATATATAAAACTACACTAAAATATATTTAATTATTATAAATATTTTTAAAGAACTTGGACAGAATCATACACAGGGATATTAAAAGAAGCTCTGAATTTGATACATCCATATGCCAACAGTAAACTAAGAGGTTGTTTTGTTTGCTTGCTTGTTTTTAAAGGCCCGATTATTCTAAGACACAATGCCACTCCTTCCATTTCAGAATTTCTTGCTGAAAAACTGAACGGTAGCTTCAGTGCCTGAATTTTGCTCCCATCTAAAGAACTGTTTAGCACAACATAGAAACAAAGCAAATTTTCAGCCTAAACCACTGTTATTTTTTTTTAGTCTAGCCCAGTCTATGCAATTAATGCAATAAAACGAGGAAGAGGTATCTAATGTTTTGCAGTTGGTCCAGTACTGCAGTCAAATGACAGCTTTCTATATATAAGGCATGGCCTAAGTAATGGGCCAAAACCCATTAAATTTGAATTAAATTTCATGAATTTTATGAATATGAGCCATGTATGAAGAAACAGAGGGAGTTTGGGTGCGGTGGCTCACACCTGTAATCCCAGCACTTTGGGAGGCCAAGGTAGGCGGATGATCTGAGGTCAGAAGTTCAAGACCAGCCTGGCCAACATGGTGAAACTCCATCTCTACTAAAAAATACAAAAATTAGCCAGGCATGGTGCAGGAGGCACCGGTAATCCCAGCTATTCCGGAGGCTGAGGCAGGGAGAATAGCTTGAACCTGGGAGGTGGAGGTTGCAGGGAGCTGAGATCATGCCACTGCACTCCAGCCTGGGTGATAGACAGAGGCACCATCCCCCTTCACCTGCCACTAAAAGAAAAAAAAGAAGAAGAAGAAACAGAGGGAAAAAAATGATGGCTCTTTCAATAAGCTAATCTAAAGAACTAGCTCATGAGGTTGATCATGTGATTTTAATTATTAAGTCATTTTAATCCAAAGAAGATCTGAAACTGAAATTCAAGGCATTTTCAATAAAGCCTCATTTCTTCCCTGAAGACATCTCAAAATACTTAAACCCTTTCTGCTACCTTGTCCTTATTTAAGCCATCATACAAACTTGACTCTATTGCTTGGCATCCAATTCTGTAAGGTTTTGTTTTTCATACATCTTTTTTCCATCAAACACGGAAATATTAATTTGTTAAGAGAAGGAAGTAATCCTAATCAGTTCTTTCAGAGGAAAAAGTGGCCACTGGTTTCCCCTGGGGCAGAGGTCACTGTATATTTATTTACTTCCTTAAATGCCAACCTTGGTTCCAGAAGTAATGAAAGTACCTGTTACTCAGAAACACTTGTAGTGTGACAGATTAATACCAAACCTTGCAGCTATGTTTCTCCAGCTTGGACAATCTAGTTGCTTTCAAAGTCTTTGTTAACTGCAACGCACCATAGGAAATAAAGTTTAGATTTTTAGCCAGTATACCTATCAATCTATCATCAATCTATAACATGCTATTATTTTCTATTCTATCTTATTTTTAATACTAGTGGTGGAATGCTTAATCTATATCATAACCCATTCATTTTACTCTTGGAAAATCACTCTTACCCAATGCCCACGTGTTTTTTGTTTGTTTGTTTGTTTGTTTAGATGGAGTCTTGCTCTGTCGCCCAGGCTGTAATGCAGTGGTGCAATCTTGGCTCACTGCAACCTCCGCTTCCCAGGTTCAAGCAATTCTTCTGCCTCAGCCTCCTGAGTAGCTGGGATTACAGGCATGTGCCACCATGCCCAGCTAATTTTTGTGTTTTTAGTAGAGATGGGGTTTCACCATTTTGGCCAGGCTGGTCTCCAACTCCTGAGCTTGTGATCTGCCCGCGTCTGCCTCCCAAAGTGCTGGGATTACAGGCGTGAGTCACCGCACCCGGCCCCCAATGCCCACTTTTAAGAAATGTAATAAATCTACAACCTTCCTTTAATGACATTTAAATCGCTAAAATAATATTGTTATCAAAAACAAATGAAACCAAAACAACTATAGTACCAAACATTCTTCTTTAATGTACATAGACTTCCCTCTCCTCCGCCTGAAGATCTGGAACACACACACACACACACACACACACCACTTACCACTAACAGAAAAGAACAGGAGACACAACCTCAAATTCCATTAGAGTTCAGGCAGAGAACATGAATGCTCAAACCCACTATGACCAAGGGTACAGGGAGCACAGCTAGCCGAGAGCACAGGTCCCGTCTAAGCATAGGAGCCAGAAGTCAGCCCTAGTCAGGTGTCTACGTGGGGGAATGGGGAAATACGCGTCCAAGGTACTCATAGTTTCTGATAGTTTAAGAGAAGCAAGACTTCTTGACTTTTATGTGAAGACACCTGAATTTTATATGTCAGCAACTTGTTTCATTTTCTTTCTAAGTTGTGAGAGTCAAAAGGCCTTAATCAACCAGATCTGGCCAAGAAATCACCACTGTGCAGTAAAGACACAAAATGCATTAAGAGCTCTAAATAGAACAGAAATGAGGTCTTTGGTGTAAATTGTTAGGGCTTTTGCTCCTATTGCTTGAAGGCATGTGTCCTTCATTGGACAACCTGACCCACGAAGATGCTAATGACCACAAACTGACCTTCAGATGCTCTTCCATCGGGTCTCTGCTATACTCTACCCACAAGTCCTTTTATCGTATCTACCCCTCCTACTTGATGTGTTTGGAACTGTTTCATAAGCAGCTTTACAACACTTTAAAATGTTACTACATGCCTCCATCAAAACCACATGATGGGCTAACTCCCCAGGGCAGTGAGAAGAAAATAAACAAACCAAAAAAAGGAAGTGAAAAGAAAGGTACATCAAATAGGCTAATGGTCTTACATAACCTCATACAGCCATGTCTGCTTCTCGTCTCCAGAGAAAATTCAACACAGAACAAAGATGTTCTAATGGGTTTACCCTTTAGCAGAGTAGCAAAGCCACCTGCTTTGACTTCTGATGCTCCTGATTCCTCCTTTCTCTTTACCCATTGATTTTTACCCTGGATGCTCTTCCTGTATCCAAAGTAGTCCCAAGTGACCCGACACTCCTTACATTAACGGAAACCAGTGGATTGGAAACCCAGAGAAGGTTAAAAAATAAGTTTAAGTTAGGTCTTTCTAATTTCCTCTATGAAGATAAGCATTCAAATATAATAATATTGCTGCCATACAGATGCAGGTATAGTTTTGAGTTTCCCAATAATTGCCTAAATGAAATGCCTGTCACTCCAAATCATGAATTATTCCATTATTCAAAAGTCCAGAGGGAACCAATAGCTCAGAAAATGTTGGGAACCATTCATTCTTCCACATACCAAATACATGTCAAGGCAACATAATAGAATGCAGGAGTTTGACCAGGGTTCACCTGGCTGACCTGGCATCTCACCAGCTTTGTGACCTACCACCAGCTATCTAACCTGTCTAAATCTGCATTTTCATATGTAAACAAACGTAATGCTAAGAACTCTCACCTGGACTTACTGCAAGTATTAAATAGAATATGTAGAGTACACAATTATATCTTCGACTAAAGAGAGCTTCTATTACTCTACCAGAATGTGAACTCCCTGTAGACAGGGATTTTATTGTGATATATTCACAGCTTTTCCACTAATGCCTAGAGCATGGCTGGGTTTACATTTGGTGCTCAATAAATAACTGTAGAATGAATTGTGAAGCAGAAGGCAGTGCTAGGAAAGGCATAGCTGGGAACCTGACCTAGGCTTCCTTGAGCAACTTTTACTGACACTGAGAATTCATTGAGTTACCCTGGGGAGGGGAGTGGTTTGAGAAAGAAGGCAGGAAAAGCAGTCTTGACAGACAGAACTGCACATATAAAGCTTTTAGGTGGGACACAGGTAAGTGAAGCCAACACGTTGGGGAGATGGTGGGAAGAGGGGCAGCCTGTGGGGCTAAGCCTAGTGGACAGAGCACAAGTGTGCATGTCCTGGGACTGTGGTCCCGGGTACTGTGAAGATTCAAGACCCAGACACTATGGTTCATACACACTGAGTGCCCAACTTCAGAAACTCTGTTCTCTCCTTTTGCCCAAAACATTGCACATTAACATATCTTATTAGAAAAATACTAATGGGGCTGAAATTATGAAAACTAAAATAAATTATCTCATGGTAGACAGAATGAATAAGTAAACATTTGAAATCAGTAAGCCAACTAGTTTCATATTTTCTTGCTTCCAAGATGTATGCTCTGCACATGGCTCTCTCTCTCTCTCTCTGTTTCTCTCTGTGTGTGTGTGTGTGTGTGTGTGTGTGTGTGTGTGTGTTTAGAATATATGGACATTGCCAAAAGCAGAACACATTTTGACCTCAACGTGTGTGTGTGTGTGTGCGTGTGCATGTGTGTGTGTGTATGTGTGTATATATATATAGAGAGAGAGAGAGAGAGTCTTGCTCTGTTGCCCAGACTGGAATGCAGTGGCACCATCTCGGCACACTGCAACCTTTCTGCCTTCTAGGTTCAAGAAATTCTCTGCCTCAGCCTCCTAAGTAGCTGGGATTACAGGTGCCTGCCACCACGCCTGGGTAATTTTTATACTTTTAGTCGAGACAGAGTTCCACCATCTTGGCCAGGCTGGTCTCGAACTTACCTTGGGTGATCCACCCTCCTCAGCCTCCCAAAGTGCTGGGATTACAGGCATGAGCCACCACGCCCAGCCAACATGTACATTTAAGGTAGGCTTTTCTTTTTCTCCACCCCTGCCAAGGCAGCTATTAAATCAATGTTGTATTTTACATTTACAATTACGTTATAATTGAAAGAATAAGGTACTCGTTACACCTACCAGAGACAAAGCATAACAGCCGTTGTGAAGGATGTAAACATAAGCTTTTTCTTTGAGGAGCTGAGAACTAATTTGGAGAGACAAGATCTACATATGCAAAACGTTTGAGAATAATATCATGGTTGCATGAGCCATACTGATGCAGTAATTAAAAAAGGAAATGTACAGTTGAGAAGAGGGGTGGGTGTCAGCGTTGGGAAAATGAAAATCTGGTATTCAAAAACCTGAGAAAAACAGATCTGAAGCACCTGACAGAGAGGGATATAAAATTAAAAGGGAAAAAAAAGCACAATGTTTACTTTTGTCTGTGAAAGTGAGGCAAACTGAAAATACAGTTTGAAGCTGGGTGCGGTGGCTCACGCCCGTAATCCCAGCACTTTGGGAGGTCAAGGAGGGTGGATCACGAGGTCAGGAGATTGAGACCATCCTGGCTAACATGGTGAAACCCCGTCTCTACTAAAAATACAAAAAAAAAAAAAAAATAGCTGGGCGTGGTGGCGGGCACCTGTAGTCCCAGCTACTCGGGAGGCTAAGGAAGGAGAATGGCGTGAACTCAGGAATGCGGAGTTTGCAGTGAGCCGAGATCACGCCACTGCACTCATGTCTGGGCAAGAGAGCAAGACTCCGCCTCAAAAAAAAAAAAAAAAAAAAAAACAGGTTGAACAAGTGGAGTACAATCCCCTCCCTCCATCCCTGGGGCTATAGCAAGGCCAACAACACTATGACAAGAAAACATACTTGCACAGACATGAGATGAAGAAGCAAGAGGCTTAGCCATGTAGGCTCTAAGAGCTTCATTTTGAGGAATAAATTCAGGAGGAATTTCGAAGGAGCTTGTAACATGGACTTGATCTCAGCTCTACTAAAGTCAGCAACACTGACGTCGTCCAATCATGCTTTGCTATTAGGGCTGTCCTGGGCGTTGTAGGATATTGAGCAGCATCCCTGGCCTCTACTCACTAGATGCCAGTGGTACCCCACAGTTTGACAACCAAAAGTGTCTCCAGACATTGACAAATATCCCCAGTTGAAAATCATTGAAATAGACTAAAATGAGGACAAGGGACAACCCAAGTAATGAGTAGGTGGTAAGAGGTTTTTTATACAGGGCAGCGTCTGAGTTTAGGGAATTGTTGCTTCAGTACAGACTGAGATGACATGGACATTCTGCGGTTGACTATCTTTGTTGTCTTTCCTGTTCCAATCACTGACATTGCTGCCTGGTTGATCTCAGCTTAAGACAAAGCAGCAGTCTATTCTCCTAGTGCCCCGTGTGTGTGCTCACTGGAGATAAGGGCAATCTGGCCCACTTGCTGCTGCAATAGTTTTCCTAGCCCTTTCTATGACTGGTCGGGTGAGAAATGGGAATTGATGTAAGATATTACATCATGTATCACTTGCCACTCAGGCTTCTGAGCATGGGACAGTTGTCGACATCCATCATTCATATACAACTTTTATGATGGTTGTCAAATCTTTGTGCCACTATGTGATTCGTTTTTAATCAACTTGCTTCATTTTCCTTAAATGAATAAATTTTTGTAAGTTGGAATCATCACATCAATATCAAATCAGTATCCCCTGTTATAAGTTGAAAGCAGACTTAAAAACTACATTAAAAGGCTGGGCGTGGTGGCTCACACCTGTAATTCCAGCACTCTGGGAGGCCGAGGCCCGTGGATCACAAGGTCAGGAGTTCAAGACTGCCTGGCCAAGATGGTGAAACCCTGTCTCTACTAAAAATACAAAAATTAGCCAGGCGTGGCAGCGTGTGCCTATAATCCTAGCTACTTGGGAGGCTGAGGCAAGGAATTGCTTGAACCCAGGAGGTGGAGGTTGCAGTGAGCCGAGATCACGCCACTGCACTCCAGCCTAGGCAATACAGCAAGACTCCATCTCAAAAAAAAAAATACATAAATAAATAAAAAATTGTTATAAAACTCTGCTACATCCTCTTGCTGTCAAAGATCTGAGCTAGAAGTTTGCTCACTTCTTAGTAACACAAGTATATTAGAAAGTTTTACAGATGTATGTCAAGCATGCAGCATCCAACTAAATGGTTTCTCCATTATTCAACCAAAAGGATCAAAAACTAAACAGAAAAGAAAATGACCTTATCACTGTGAGACTCACATTTATTTAACATCACCTGTACTGCCCAAATTCATGCCACATTTTGGAAACACAGGTCTAGTTCCTAGAGCCCTGCTCCAGGTGATGTGGAGCAACGTCTGGAAGATAAGAAGTCTCAATCCCAGCTCCCTCCCATGATGCAATCGCAACCCTGGACGAGTTCCTTGACTTCTCAAAGTCTCCATGACTTCATATTTCAAATGTGAATAACAAGGTCTCCCAAACCACACAGGATGGTGAGAGATTGCGTTTTGTATTTAGCAAAGGATCTGGCATCAAATAAGCATTGAATTAGAATCTGTCGTTGTTGCTATCTTAACCCTTTAAAATGTCAAAGCCAAAGAGAACATGACTCTCTGGAAAAACCTCATGAGAGAGGCACAACCACAAACTTGCCTTGAAGGAAATGGGGGCGGCTTGCAACCCAGAACAGCAGTGGGGAAGCAATAACGACGAAGATGTATGGGAATGGAATGTGTGTGGCTGGGAGAAAGAGTGATGTGGAGGCTCATGGGTGGCTGAAAACAGAATAAAATAAACCTCTTCTTTGAGAATGAAAATATGAATTCAGAAATAAGAATCGCCCTCTAAGAAAAGGATCAGCTTTAACTAAAGAAACCTAGGATGCAAAAATTGGGTGTTTTGTTTCTCCAGCTCCAGTGAAGTACAGTGTCTGTGCTGGAGGATTAGCACACCTTATGAGATATAAAGCTTATTAGCTGGAGTGCAGGGTGAAGAGAAAGACCCCAGTGCAGACTGTGCAGGGCCACACTGTGGCCCTCCTCCTGCCATTTCATCGTCACTAGCACAGTTTTCCTAACAGCCAGAGTCCCCTCAAATGTGCACAGAGACCTTCGCTATCACTTTTAGATGTAAATTTTAATACTTACTGTCTGGACTTGAAGGTTTGTGGAAAAACAAACAAACAAAAGAATAAATTAACTACTATCTGTAGTCATAGAACAAAGCTAGTATAACAGACAGTGGTTGTTTATTAATTGTGTCTGTTCTTTATCACTTATGATATGCATAAAGTCAAAGGAAATCACTTTGTTCCATTTTGCTTTATGATGTGATCTAACTCCTTGTGTGAAGAAAGCATTTTCACACATTCTTCCTGCAGTAGCAGTTATAAAAAATGGGTTGGAATTAGCAGTGCTTTTAACACTTCTAAACTCAAACACAATGTGTAGCTTTACTAATCCCTGACAGGATGAAATGGCGGCTTAGTAAGTGGGGTAAACTGCTGAATGAGCCTTGAAGTTAGCCTTTCCAAAACTGACCTCTGGAAAATCCTCAGCCCCAGTGCCCACTCTGCACCCTTTCTCTGCAGTCTTAGCTGCTCCTGGAGGGTGCCTAGCACTTCCCTTTCCCTCTTAGTCCACATCCAATCTGTCAGTAAATCCTTCTGGCTTTAGCTTAAAAACCTATCATTATCCAACACTTAAGACCATATTCACTGTTACCCACATGCCTACAGCCATTCTTGTCCCTCACATGAGTACTACAATACCCTGTAACTGGTTTTAGCCTGAGAAAGTCTTAAAGAAAAAAAAAGATTATGTCACTTCTTTGCTTAACACCTCTAGCATAGAGAATAATTTAACCTTGTCTAAAAATAGCTCTTTGCTAGGATCTCCTGCAAGGTAATGTTTGCCTGCCTGGAAACTTAGCTAGACATATAGGAACAATATGACTCAAGATAAGGGCTTCAGGTCATGTGGTGTCAGTCAGCCTGGAGACTGAGATCCACCACGTGGGCCACCAATCACACGTACATAACGGAGCCCAGTAAAATCTTTGTGCGTGGTGGCTCAGAGGCGTCTAGGTGGACAATGCTCCATGTGTAATGTCACATGTTGGTAGGAAGAAAGCAGCATGCCTAGATTCCACAGGGAGAAGATAACAGAAGCTCCACACTTGGTACTTCTCTGGACTCCCTCCCATGTGCTTCTTTGCTTACTTGATTTCACTCTATATGCCCTACTGTGATAAACCATAACTCTGTTTAACAGCTTTTGGTGAGTTCTGGGAGTCATTTGAGTGACTTACTAAATCTTAGGGTAGTTTTAGAAACCCGTGAACTTGCAGTTGGTGTCAGAAGTGAGAGCCATCTTGGGGACTTGCTCAAACTCTGTAGTTTTCCAACTCTACACAGCCCCTGATGGCTCCCCATCAGACTAAGACTAAATGCCAAATTCCTTACAACCACCTTCAAGCTCCACATGGCCTGACCCTGCTGCATCTCCACCTGTGTCATGTGGCTTCCCATCCATTGATTCTGCTCAGACACACTAACCTCCTGGTTCTTCTTTGAATACTTCCTCTTCAGCATCTTCTTCCATCTTCCTTCTGGAAGAAATGCTCTTCCCCCAGATTCCTACATGGCTCACACTCTCACCTCTTAACATTACTTACTCAGTAAAGCCAGTCCTGCTCACTGTCTTTAAAACTGCACCCATTCTTTGGCACTGTCTATTGTCCTTCCCAACTTTATTTTTCAATCTGACATCTATTTTACCTTTTAAAATGCTTGTCATTGTCTATATCTCTCTCCTCTATTGAGTAAGTTGTATGTTGTTTTCACTGCTATATCTGCAGTGCTTAAAACCACACCAGGCATTAGGGTTCACTAGGTGAATATTGCATGAAGGAAGGAATGATTCATTTTTACTAGTCCTTTCTAGAATTCCAAAATACCATCTCAGATAAAGTAATCACAAATGCCAGTGGGCCATCACCTACATTAAAGATAGCCACAGATGTTGCTGAGTGCCTAATTTTGCCTCAAAGGTCAGAAAAAAGTCATCCTTTCTTTCAAGAATTGCTCATGCTATTTAATAAAATCACAGAAGCTCAGAGGTGGATAGGTTCTAGCTAAGCCTCTTACAATTGTGGCCTTGTCTTGCTTGTCCTCATACCTCTCACTTAGCACAGTGTGTGGTAGACAGTAGACATGCAATAATGGAACATCCATTAAGATGATTATTAAAGAGGTTACTCTGTGGAGTAGAAAATGCTTCCTTCTGATTTCATACATGCCTCTACTATTGGAATATTTATAATATGTGCATTATCTTTGTAATTAAAATTATTTTTGAGGAAAATGCTAATGAATAACAAGTGGCCATTTAAATGACACAATGTTTGTTCCCTTTTTCTTATAAAAGAAGAGGATTTTACTTCTCCAGAGCAAACTTGTGTTAGATCCAGCACATTTGTATTTTAATCGTTATACTCAACATAGTTGGGGGAGTTGAGTATACTGGATTGCTTACCTGCTTTAAATTCTTCAATAAGGATAAGTGTATGCTCTGTAAAACATTCAGAAGTGGGAGATTACTAAGAAGCTACTAAGAAGATAAATTGGGAACATGTAGCTTTCAAATATTCAAATAGACATATATTTCAGATATTCAAAGAGATAAATAGAAAATATTCATAAGCTATCAAAATAATTGTCATTTTACATGTAAACTCACCAATTAAAGGAGAAAACAATTTTTTTCTTGAATAAAAAATTATTTCCCCAATTAGGCTGGTTTTAGGGTGAAATATGCAAGAAACTAATTATTTTCTAAAGCTGTTCAGATGCCTTTATATCCAAATAAATAAAAATCTATTTCAAAAACCACTTGTGAACTCCATTTAAGGAAAAGTATTTGTATTTGCAATTTGGATTTTCACATATTTTTGGCATACCTAAAAGTTTCTCTTAAAACCATGTCAAAAGCACAAGAGAGACTCTCTCTGGCTCGTGAAGAAAGGCACTCATGTGCAGTAATTATTTAGTACGTTCTGCCAAATGTCACCTGAGCTTCTCTAGCTCCTGCAGGTGCAAAGCCCAGGGTATTAATTTAAATCAGTCAGGAGGTAAGGCGAAGTCTGACATTGAAGCATGCTAACTCAGCAGCGAGCTATACAGTTAACAGAGAAAGGCACTGGACACCTGCCACCCTTCTCTACACAATCACATTGCAAGAATGGTTCCCAGGGGGGTGATGCTGCAGTTAGAACTTCATGTCAATTGGATCTTCCCTGAGAACTTCATGTCAATTGCATCTTCCCATAAAAAAATTAGTGCCCCTGACAGTCTGATGTGCCTCAGTGAGGTTTCAGGGCTTTGAAGTGGAAAGAAAGAAACAAAAGACTAAGAAAACTTCAAACACAATAAGTAATATATCCCTTAGCCCCCAAGATAAACTAATTATTCTCTGTCTCCAAGGGTCATTAATTGTGCAATTCATCTTATCAAAAATGTTATATTCCAATTTTGAATTTCCTCAAGAATTAGAGACTGTGGTCAGATTTTCTGATACCAGGAGGAGAAGGAGAAAAACATGTGCAGAAGACACTAATGACCTGTGATCCGCAGAGTGCCACCCCGGAAAGATGAACAATCCTGGCTGTATGTGCCTACACTCCAAACTAAGAGAACATATAGGGAGTTCCAAAAAGTCAACTCAAACTAAGGACATTTATACCCCAGTGCACAGCTCAGGAGGAATATTTACATCACCAGCATCTTTGCAAGTCTGTGGCTTATTGACAGATGCCTTACTCATATTGAGGCTGCTTCAGTGGGAAAGGATAATATGCTCACAACATCATCCAAAATGGATTTAGTAAGCTTTGGTTATGTAAGCATGCTTGCTCTTCCTCACCTCTGCAGAAGTTAACTAAGAACTAGGCTAACCTCCAGTAGAAGGTGAGCCTTCTTAGAAATCTATAGTTTGGAAGTAAAAGATCTGAGCGTGAGTCCTGAATTTATCAGCCTTGTGTCTTTGGACCTCTTGCCATTGCCCAAGTTTCATTTTAAGATGGAAATAACTGTATCCCCTAGTTTCTATGATAATGAGTAGTTTAAATGGGGTAATGAGCCTCTTAGCACAGAGGCTTTCTTATAGTAAGGGCTCAATAAATGGCAGTGATTATTTTCAATGGCTCATACACCTGCTAGAGTAGGGTTTCTCAACCACATGATTAGACCTGATAATCCTCTGTTGTCGAGGACTGTTCTGTGCAGCGTAGGATGTTTAGCAGCATCTCTGGCCCCTTTATGCACTAGATGCCAGTAACATCCCCTGCCTAGGTTGTCACAATCAAAAATGTCTCCA
The DNA here is from genome assembly GCF_037993035.2 of Macaca fascicularis. Classification (NCBI taxonomy): domain Eukaryota; kingdom Metazoa; phylum Chordata; class Mammalia; order Primates; family Cercopithecidae; genus Macaca; species Macaca fascicularis. The sequence continues at coordinate 110,660,642 of NC_088384.1, read as the reverse complement.
AACATTATCAAATGTCCCCTGGGAGCAAAATCACCTCTGGCTAAGAACCACTGCCCTGGAAATCAGCACCATTGAGAGTGCAAATGTTAATTACAGTCAAACAGCCTCTTGACCTAATTTGTTTTGAGCAATTATTAAATGTTATATTGTACATATTTTGTTAGTTTTTAAAAACCTCACCTCTACTCCTCCTCTGATGGCAACAGTACCCTCTTCATGCCTTCAGAGAACCACCCTCATTGCGTTTGTACCCTGTGAGCTTTGTGTAAAGTGCAGGGCTTGACACATAGTATATATAATGACAGCAGAGAGTAGTAACATATCTCTCTTCTACTGAGATAGTGTGGGGAGATCTCAAAGCTCCTGAAAGTCACCATATGGAGCTAGAATGAAACTATTTTAGAAGAAACACAACTGTCAAATAAAACCTGGGAATATCATTTGGACACTGAGCTAAGCCAAGCTTGAAGCCATCTTTACTCCTCAGACTTTCAGTTTATGGAAGTCAGTGAGTTTCTTTTCTGTACCAGTTTGGGTTGATACAGCTGCCTACCACATCCGGGCACTATTCCAGGTGTCTTTACATGTGCCTTTATTTAATCTTCATAGCAATCTTGTGAGACAAAGTAATATATATGTTCCCAATTTACAGGTTGCAATGAAATAAAGCTCGGTGAGTTAAGTGACATATCCATGTTCCCACAGCTAGTATGTGATAGAACTGTAATTTTACTTCATTTCCTCCAACTTCCAGTTCAGTCTATTACACATGTCCCACTGTCAGCTTTGGTGGAGTGAAACGGGGCCACTGAGCAGGAGTAACACTCAGTTCTAGTTCTAAGAGAGGTTGAATATGAGCAGAACTTTGTCCAAGAAAGATTTCCTGTGTTCTAGAGGATATTGTTGTTTTTGCAGATGCATGTGGGATATGTGAAAACTATATGCTTAGACAGACAACTTCTGCTCACTTCTTGATGTGAGAGATGGGGAAAATTACATTGGTTAATATAAAACTGCCTTGTTTCAACACATCCAAAAATAGCCAAGGAAAAAATTATCTTCACTAATAAAGCAAGGCAGACATGAAACTTTCATGCTTGGTGGGACACGAATGATCTTATTATCCTGAGCATCTTGATGGTAACTATAAAAATTTATCTTTATTTGAGTTTCAGGCAAAATATAAAATAGTAATTTTACCTCGCATTTAACACTAGCCTGCAAGCCATGTTCTGCTCCAAAAGTAATCATAATAGAATACCAAAGATACTATTTAGGAGAAGCTCAGCATCCTTCCAGGTCATCTACATGCATTTCTGCCTTTACCTACAACAAATCTGCAAGAAAGTTATTACTCCAATAAATTTACAAGGAAAGTTAAGAACTTTGTCCAAGGTTAGCAGCTAGCAAAAGTAGAGATTACCCAGGGTTTCTCTAAATTCTGAATCAGTACTTCGTATACTATACCATGCTGTTTGAGAAGTAAGATCCTAAGCATACAACTCCCACACTTTCCTTTCTGACCATTCAATCTCAAGTTTGCACCAGGCCTGCAAAACATGGCCAATGCATAAGAATAATGCTATTCAAAATCAATAAATATTCTATGTCCCCACAATATTGGAGATATAACATTGAGTGGCCTGGGTTGTGAATATTATAATCATCTAACCAATGGAGTTCTTGGATTAAATAAGCAAATGGATGGACTATAAAGGGGTCATCAAAGTCATGGAATAAAACACTTGTATCTTCCAAGTCAGCATGTTGGTAAACACCATTGAAATAGTTCTGGAATTTATGTCACCAATATATCTTTTCATCCACCATTGTTTCACTTGAGCCGGTTCAATATCCCCCACATCCATACCTATCTCCTCTATCCTACTGTCCACACAATGTGGTCAAAGTGACCTTTATATACTTTTTTTTTTTTTTTTTTTTTGAGGTGGAGTCTTGCTCTGTCGCCCAGGCTGGAGTGCAGTGGTGCAATCTTGGCTCACTGCAAGCTCCGCCTCCCGGGTTCACGCCTTTCTCCTGCCTCAGCCTCCCGAGTAGCTGGGACTACAGGCGCCCGCCACCACGCCCAGCTAACTTTTTATATTTTTAGTAGAGACGGGTTTTCGAGCCAGGATGGTCTCGATCTCCTGACCTCATGATCCGCCTGCCTCAGCCTCCCAAAGTGCTAGGATTACAGGTGTGAGCCACCGCGTCCGGCCCTTTATAAACTATTAACACAATTACATCACATACTCACACAACCCATATACACACATCTCATACACACACAGAGACTCAAACATACCAGCCTCCAAGTCTCTATGGTTTCCTACTGCACTTAGGAGAAATATCAACATCTTTTAAGTAATCACCTAAGTCCTTAGCAGTTCTATTGGATTTCAATATGAATAAACTAAATGTTTGCAGGATATGTATAGTGTTCATCCTAAACCTGGAAAATTAATAAGATAATATGTTTTTAAGTTTAAAATAGACATGAGATACTAATAAAATTTACTAAGGTTTTGGTATTCAAACACTGCCATAAAAAGCTATACACTTTTTCTACTACTATTAGAAATAGCAAATAAAAAATGATTTTAAAATATTAATAATTGAATAAGTACTGTCCAAAACAGATCCAAAGAGTCTTGATCGATGCAGAATTCTCTTACACATCAATATGAAATATGAATGGAGGTGTTTTGAGATATATAGTCATAGAAAAGTCTATTTATATTATAAAACATTTTCAATACTTAGATTTCACTGGTTATAGTTAATGCATACATAATTTCTGAGACCTAAAGGAAAAAATACACCAACCTTACCAAAAAAATTATTAATTTTCTATAGGGATTTTCTTTTGTTGTTGTTTTTTTCTTTTTTTGAGACAAGGTCTCACTCTGTCGCCCAAGGCTGGACTGTAGTGGCACGATCATAGCTCACTGCAGCCTCGACCTCCGAGGCTCAAGTGATCCTCCCACCTCAGTGTCTGGAGCAGCTGAGACCACAGGTGTGTGGCACTATATGCCTGGCTAATTTTTTTTTTCATTTAATTAGCTTTTATTTTTTTCTACAATATATCCAGTAATGAATAAGTATTCTTATTTTCCTTTTTTTAACTTTTGTTTTAAGTTCATGGTACATGTGCAGAATGTACAGGTTTGTTACATAGGTAAATTTGTGTCATGGTGACTTATCGTACAGATTATTTCATCATGCAGGTATTAAACTCAGTATCCATTACTTATTTTTCCTGATCCTCTCCCTTCCCCATCCTCCACCCTCAGATAGGCCCCAGTATGTGTTGTTCCCTTCTATGTATCCATGTGTTCTCATGATTTAACTCCCACTTATAAGTGAAAACATGCAGTATTTGGTTTTCTGTTCCTATATTGGTTTGCTAAGGAATTAGGCCTCCAGCTCCATCCTTGTCCTGGCAAAGGACATGATTCATTCATTTTATGGCTGCATAGTGTTCTATGGTATATATGTACTACATTTTCTTTATCCAGCCTATCATTGATGAGCATTTGGGTTGATTCCATGTCTTTGTTATTGTGAATAGTGCTGTGATGAACATACATGTGCGATTGTTTTTATAACAGAACAATTTTGGAGACATGGGGTCTCCCTATGTTGCCCAGCCTGGTCTGAAACTCCTGGGCTCAAGCAATCCTCCTGTGTTGGCCTCCCGAAGTGCTTGGATTACAGGCATAAGCCACCAGCCTGGACTGGGATTTTCTTATAAGAAGAATAAATAAGTAATTCTCACAAAACAAAAACATTGTTCTAAACATTAAAGGTTTACTTTTTGTGATAACTTTTATAGTCTTTGAAAGATTCACCAACTTGTTTCTAGGTACTTAAAAATAAAATAGACCAGAAAAGAGCTGTATGAAAAGTATAAAGTAAAAAACTTTCCAGACAGTTGTAAGAACATCAAATTGATCATATTTCTAAAATGTAAATTTTAAATAATTGGGCTTTGATTATTTAAAATGTAATTTTTTTTTTTTTTTTTTTTTTTTTTTTTTTTTTTTTTGAGATGGAGTCTCACTCTGTCACCCAGCCTGGAGTGCAGTGGCGCGATCTCGGCTCACTACAAGCTCCGTCTCCCGGGTTCACACCATTCTCATGCCTCAGGCTTTGTTCATTAAAATGGAATGAACAGATTAGTTAGAGGGGACCACTACTGTTACCCATTCACATGGATTGGGGTGTTTAGAACTTCTGTGTTTACTTTCCTTATATCAAGAGTCATATTCCTGTCAGGAATAACTGTCTGCTTTTACAAGCAATTGTTATTTAACATCACAAGTTGATGGTTTTCAATTTCAGTGTAATGTCAGGCCATATACAGAAGAACTTATACTTCTTAAAATTTAGGCATTTAAAATTCTAAAATAGAAAATTTATCTGGCTGGGAGTGGTGGCTCATGCCTGTAATCCCAGCACTTTGGGAGGCCAAGGCGCAAGGTCAGGAGATCGAGACCATCCTGGCTAACACAGTGAAAAACCCCGTCTCTAGTAAAAATACAAAAAATTAGCCGGGCGTGGTGGCGGGCACCTGTAGTCCCGGCTACTCAGGAGGCTGAGGCAGGAGAATGGCGTGAACCCGGGAGGCGGAGCTTGCGTGAGCCAAGATCGCACCACTGCACTCCAGCCTGGGCGACAGAGCAAGACTCCATGTCACAAAACAAAACAAAACAAAACAAAACAAAAACAAAACAAAACAAACAAAAAACAAAAACAAAAACAAATCTGCAGTGTTTCCAAATGAATCCTAAATTCTGAGGGAAAAGTTAAGGACAAGGAAAATAGGATTCTGACTAGAGGAGTCTTTTTGTAGGTAGCAACCAACCCATATATTATTGGCACTATTTTATCTCTCCCAGATTAACCCTAAGAGGAAAAAGAGAAAACCCAGAAAGTGCTTAGTAGGTATCACAAAGAGCAAGTTTGAGCATGAATCTCTTCCAGTATTCATGGGAATCCTTACACTGTAAGCCAAATAGATGGAACTCAATAAATTGCAGCTGGTAAAAACTCCATGGCCCCTCATATTAATAATCTACCACGGTTAGCTCAGATGAGGAAACATAAGTGAAACAATAATATGAAAGTTTCTCAAAATCAAGAAGCTGGCCTCTGTTCAGCTTGACCCAGGAAATGGTACCTTGTTAACGTTTTTACCTGGATCAACTTCAGTTTGTGGTATGGAAACAAACTGTGTAATGAAAATTTGTATCACGCATGTGAAACATTAGAATCTTCCACAGGGGAGAAAAGCCATGTTGAATATATAAATATTTTACAAGACCCCTCATATTATGTAATTGCAACTCTATGAATTTCCTCAAGTGACTTCAGTTGGGTCTCATATGTAAACCTACTGTCTCATATGATGCGAGCCTGGTAAAAATGAACACATACACACACACACAAAAAAAAAAAAAAAACAGAAAAATAGTCATTAAAAGTCATTAAACTCACCTCCCTGCCTCAAAAGTGAACCATGTAGTATCACGTCCATACCGCCGCAGGGCGCTTAGCGGCCAAGAGATGAGTTTGACTCTGGGATTCTGGACGTCCCAAAGACAGATATACTCATATGTAATCTGCAAGGCACATTCGCCATGTACATCTAAGTTAGGAGATGGCATCAAATACACATTGAATCTCTCTGGGAGAAAAACAAAAGGTTAGTCTAAAATCCCCAGGAATAAAACATCAAAGACATTGTAGGAACACAGAGGCATTTAAAAACATTTCAAGTTCACATTCTACATTTTGGTTGCATATTCAGAAAGATAAATCTTTCCCATTAATTAACAGTCCCAGAAAATAATTTCTGAAATGCAGATCCTATTAAATAACATAATAATGATACAGCCTGACTGTCAGCATACACTAAGCACTATTTACATGAGCAAAGACCATTTTTAGAATTTTTAATTTGCATAATAAAAATGTGTATGCCAATAAAAGTCTAAAGCAATAAAACCATTAAAAGCAATTTTTTTTTTCCTGCCAAGAACACATTAACTAGATCCACACTTTTGTGCTCACAAAAGATGCAGGTGCAAAACAACGATGTCATGGTTTAATGTTATTAAAGTTATATTGATCAACTTGTAATTTCTATAACTAAATGAATAAAACTGTATCCCAAATCATTTAAACAAAACTCCACAGTAATACTATGCACTTCACTGGCCAACAATTTGAGAAAATGCTAATGCATATATTTGAACTAGTTTTAACAAAGAACTTTCTTTAGCAAAATACGGGAAAGAAATGTTCATTGCATATTTGGATGATTACTAAAATGCAACTAAAATTATTCTACATAAACTGCTTGGCTGATTACTGCAACCTAATTTTCATCCCTGCAGTTACAGTCACCATATTTCTGGAAACTTCATTAAGAAGTTTTTGAGTCAAAATCTTTCAGTGAAATATGAACAAAAATATTACCATAGCCAATATATTTCCAACTATGCATCATTATGATAGATTGCCTACATATGACATTGTGGCATTAACAATTTTATATTAGTGGTATTTTAAATACATTGTTTTATAATAAGATAGTCATTTGAATTTTCATAGATTTTAGTTGAATTTAGTAAATAGTAATGCCAAGATTGTGTTCATGAAATGTGTTCCATTATCTACTATTCAAAAATTTTAAATTATTTCATGCTCCCAATAAGCAAATATTCATTGATTTCTAGTAATTATTTGAAAAAAATGTATTCTAATTGAGCACATTCCCCCCTTGAAACTTCCAAGTAAGAAAGACTATCTATATAAAGTAAAAGGTAAGAGAGATCATTATCAATCTATTTGCTTAGACGTTCTCTAAGTCCTATCTCACTCAAGAATAACAACAGGGGAGAGGTAGGAAAAAATAATAAAATTTTAAAAAGAATAACAGCAATAGTGGTAGAGTAACCATTTTATTTACAATCACTTGACGTCATACTAACATTGTAAAGGGCCTGAGAGGACTTAGTTGAATTTATAATAATCCCTGATACTTGTAGACCAGAGCTATGATTTCCATTTAACAGAAGAGGAAACGGAGGCACAGAAAGCTGCTGTGGGAAAGGTATCCCCTAGGCCCCAGCAATTTTTAAATTCAGACTGTAGTGCAGTCAGGATACTGCTTCCCAAATACAAATTTGTGAAAAGTGCTGATCTGAGCACTCTAGGTGAAAAAATGAATCATAATCAAAACCTGCCAGGTTTTCTTTATGCTTGGCTCCTATGTATCCTCTCTGCCTGGGGCATCCTGATTTAGTGAACCAGAGAAGGAGGAGCCTGGGGATTGGTTGTGTAATCCCATCAATGACTCAACTTCTCTGTAACTCAATTTTCCAACCTACAAAGAGGCTCCTCTGAATTACCCAGCGCTTCTAGGTCTCGGTCAATAACACTTCCATGGAGATGGGTTATGGTAGATATGTTGCATCCAAAACAGTCACAGATCGTAAATGTGTCATGAAGACAGAGTTCCAACTGGGAGGGACAGCATTTTTTTTACTGACATTGGAGTGTGCACCTACAGAAAGAGTCTGTACAATTCCATCTCTGCCATGTGCGTAATCAAACCAGATGACCCACAGACCTTTCCATGGTGACATGCCCTCATAGATCAAGTCAACCAGCTAAAGCAGAGCTCTGTGATCTGATCTACCCTGTCCCCAGGCTCAGCTGTTAGGAGACAAAGAAACGATTCCTCACATTCAGGTTTGTTCTGTAAATCAACGTTGATTTTTGCTGAAGTGTTCATGAATATTTTGGTCATTATTATTTTAAATTATTTATTCCCAGATTGAGTGCTGAGCTCAGAGTTGGCTCAAGTGTTTCAACAAAATATATACTTTTTTAATTACAGATTTTAGATGGGTTTAAATTTGGTGAAATATTCATAAAGTTTGAATTACATTGAAAGCATTGCAAAGCTGTTGATAACATTTTAAGTGAAAAAGGCAAGACCAAAAAATGCCCATGACATTTTAAAATCTGTACACTGTAAATATAGGCCCAACAGTATTGTCTAGAATCGAACACTAGTGAGCTAATGGAATTGAAGCAAGATCTTTACTTCCTCTAAATTTTAGTTTCCTCATGTGCAAAATGAATTATACCTATACCATAGGGCTGCTATGAAATGTATTTATACCTATATCATAGGGCTGTATGTAATTATACCTATACCATAGGGTTGCTATGAAACGTATAATAAATAATCTGAGATGAGTAAAGCATCTTCCAACAAACTGGCACATAGCAGGTTCCCCAAAATTTCTAATTGATATTATTAATGTGGATACATTCATGTTACGAATTGGAAAAAGAAAATAAGAAAAAGATACACTGAAATGTTAACACAGGTTGTGGATTAGATAAAAGGTTATTTTATTAATTTCTTTATGCATTTTTATACCCCAAAAACTTTACATAATGAAGATGTCTCATGTTTTATTATATGGAGACAGAAGCAGTTTTGAAAAAGAGAGGAGAGAATTTTCTTTACATACCACTCTGTTCTCTCTCAACCCCAGTGGCCAGTAAGTCGGGCTCTCCAAGGCTGATGTCATTGATCCGTGTTCCTACACACTCCATCTGGAGTACTTTGCACCACTCATCGGCCTCGAGATCTGTGGAAATGTCCAAAAGATTAAACTGTGTGCCCAGCATCCATTCAAAATCTAAAAGCAAAAGCCCCCCTGCCCTGCCTGAGACAAACCTGATTCGCAAGCAAAAGTCTTGGAGGTATCGTCATTGAAATAAATCCCTATGGCATGTTTCTTGGTGCTCTTTGGCAATCGAGCTATGTTCTTCACATTGTTGAGTTCTGTAACCTGAAAATGAACAATTAAAAGTTTGACACACTCCCTGAATGAATGTCTCCAGTGTACAACACCAAAAGTGAGGCCCAGAAATCAGTATGGCACAGCACAGCTGAGCACAACCTGTTGAAAAAGTGTCTACTATCTGAAAGCTAAGATGTATTTAAGTGAATTTAGTGTTATCTGTAACACACAGCAAGAATGGTTAACAAATTATCTTTCCTTACTAAATTTTCTGAAACGTATTAAGTGGAACAGGCTTAAAACTTTATAGAGGAAGAACATTTTGGTTTTTCTTTTTTCTTTAGTTTTTTAAATCCTCCCAAAGACTCCCACTTGATCAACAGTTCTTATGTCTGTTTTGGTCTCTGTGGACAGACAGCCTTCTTTCTCAGCCGACTGCAAAAGCCTCCAAATATTCCATCCCTTCCGAGTACTCCCCACGTTAAGTGTCTTAAACACATCAACCCAAGGAAGGGAAGGGAAGGAAGAGTGTTCCAATTCATAACTAGATTATTTTACTCTTGACCAGTCAGAGGTTGAGCGTCAAGAGTCTTAAAAATGACCCTTGACTTGAGGTCCAAATTATAGAAAGTACATAATGAATTTGGTTTTCCAAATATTTTCCCTCTGTCTCTGACTTACTCCTAGCTCCTCAATGGTTATGGGGCCTCTGTTTTACGCTCTGAGAACACTACCCAGTGGCACCTTCTTCCTAGCAGGGAGGAAAGCCATCTCCACTAGACATTCTCTCTCTCCTTCCTCTATCTTATGATCCCTTGGCTCCTTTAACACTTTTGTAAACCCCTCCCTTTCCACAAAGTGTCTTGGCTCATTGTGTTTCCACAGTGGTCATCCCTTATCCAGTTACATCCGCATCCTCGGCTGCATTGGAGGTTTGGAATATTTGGGTCATGCCTGAGAGAAGGCTTACGTGGCTTCAGGGTAAGTATTTACAAGATCAATAGCTTTTCGCACTGACAAGTTTAACCTCTCTTTCATATATCTCTTTTGTGCTGTTACACAAAAGCATCCGCTTTCCATCAATCTTTGCTTGCAATGATGTTGTGCTGTTTCTCCCGTCTATTACTCTAAATTCAATAAGTGCTTAGCTCAAGAAGCAGGTGGGAAGAGAAATAAATACCATCCATGCACAACACTAATCTGATTATTTCATTTCTCTGCTTCTTCATCTCCATCAGCCCTTTCTATAGTATAAATGCAAATTTCTTAGCATGAAATGTCATACCCCTGCTCCTCAAAAACTGCCCAAACATATCATGTTAGTGACTCAGCACCATGTATCTTATTCTGCAACTACACCAAGTGCCTCAGGACTCACCAGATACAACTGTTGATTTGTTTGTTTATTTATTTGTTTATTTTCTTGCCACTACTCCAATTCAAGTCACTATCATCTTGTGGCAACTACTTACTGGTCTTTCCACTTCCATTTTAATCCCCATTAATGCATGCTGCACATAGCAGAATTTTTTTTCAAAACATAAGTGTTGAAATATTACTCTGCATAAACAGAACACTTCAGTGACTTCCCATTGCACTTGGGACAAAAGCCTGCATCCTTAGAATGACCACCAAGACCCCCTGTGGTCTTGTCCACACTATCTCACCAGTGTCCTCTCTATACCTTTCCCATGTGCTCTATGTCTCAGCCACAGTGGACTTTGTTCAGTTCCCAGAAGACACCATAGTTCTCCTGGCACAGGACCTTCTCTGTCTCTCCTTACCTCACTCCCATTCCCACATGGGTCTCAGTTTAAATCTCAGTTACCCACAGAGGCCCTATTGGACACCTCCCATCCTAACACCTAGTCAGTCTCAAGGCTACACCATCCAATGATGTCCTACACCTTTCCTATGGGTTATTGGTTTCATGCTCGTCTTGCCTGAAAAGTGAGAGTTACATACTACAAGGGCAGGAATAGGTTTTGTTTTTGTTTTTGTTTTGTTTTGTTTTGCTCTGCTCTGCTCATCATTGTGTTCCCTGAGTCAAACACAGAACCCCTCACATAGTGAGAACTCAATAATTATAAGTGGACTATATGAATGAAAGACCCAACTCACCCATACATTTACTTGCATGGTGCTTCTGGAAGGCAAATGCCTCTCTCTCTCCTGCCTCTTTTCTCCAGGGAAATTTCACTTTTCCCTCAAGATCTACTTCCTCTAGGAAACATGCACTGACCTTAGTGTCAACTAACATTTCTCTTCTCTCTGTTCTCATATATGCTGCATGAGGTTCTACTGCATCATCTGTTGTTATACTTAATGTTTCTCTCTCCAGCACCCAGCTAGACTTGAGTTGCCCAGCAATGACTTACTGAAGGGCCAAACCAATGAAAATAATCATACTGATGCCAACATGCATTGGTCCCCACACATATGCCACATAACGTGCTTAGCTGTTTTATTTTGTTTTTTTTTGTTGTTGTTGTTTTCGAGATGGAGTCTCACTCTGTTGCCCATGCTGATCTCAGCTCACTGGAACCTCCACCTGCCAGGTTCAAGCTATTCTCCTGCCTCAGCCTTCTGAGTAGCTGGAATTACAGGCACCCACCACCACATTCAGCTAATTTTTTTTGTATTTTTAGTAAAGACAGGGTTTCACTGTTTTGGCCAGGTTGGTCTCAAACTCCTGACCTTAGGTGATCTGCCCACCTCAGCCTCCCAAAGTGCTGGGATTAGAGGTGTGAGCCACTGCGCCCGGCCAGCATTTTTATAGATAATATCTCATTTGATCTTCATAAAAGCTCTGTGAAGTAAATATTATTATTATCACCTTTTCACAGATGAGGAAACTAGACTGCAAAAGGCTAAAGTCATACAACCACGTTCACAGCTTAAAAAATGAAGCAAACTGACCCTAAAGCCTGTGCTTTTAACACATCTGAAACACTAATGACTAACTAAACACTTTCAGCCAGAGGATCTTTAGACCCTGAAAGCCACCTCTCATTTTAAGATCTCTTTCTTTTCAACGTGGTTAGAAATTGAGGTGGAAGTAGAATACGTATGCCAACTGTATTCCGACCCTCTAGTGAGACATTATGTAAGAGTAGTCCACCCCAGCCAGACACACAGCAACGACTTTGAAACATGTGACTTCATTACATCTCCATTAAGGGCAAAGAGGAAAAGATAGTCACCTGAAATAGTCAGGAAATGTAGGGGGAATTGTATGAGTCAGAACACGATTACCCATTTAGGAAATTGGTTTAGGAAATCAGCAACTGAACACCCCCGCTCAGGAGAAGCAAGTGACTGTTCCCAGAGCAGGCAGAGTCATAATTTTATGGGTCAAAGGACAATCAGATTTTAAGGCAACAGTCTCTGTCTCTACCTCAGAACTACACCTAGTGGGCATGTGCACACACACACACAACACATATACACATGCACACACACAACACACACAAGCCTTGCAATCTACACTAATTCATAATGTCATAATGGAAACTTCCTCAATATACATGCTAAAGTAATAATTATGATAACTAAATTTTGCAGATATATTTACAAGTCACATAAAACTTTTCAAAGATGTATTTATTTCCACTATCATTCCATTTTGTGAATGAGAAAACCAAGGCAAGACATAATAGTCCTCTTACAAAGAAATCTGCCTTATAAGAAATGCTAAAGGAAGTCCTTCAAGTTGAAATGAAAGTAACATGAAGACAGTAACATGAAAGCAAATGAAAGCATATAATTTACTGGAAAAGGGGTGTGTGTGTGTGTGTATATATATGTATACATATATATACACACATATATATACACACACACATACACAAATACATATTATAGTACTATAACATTGCATTACATGTAACATTACAAATATCATATAAACAGCTTTTAATTTTGATATAGAAGTGAAAAGATAAAAGTATAAAAACTATAAAATTATGTTAATGGATACATAATATAAAAACATGAAATTTGTTACAACAATAACATAAAGGAGTCTAGTGGAATAGTACAGTTTTTGTATGTGATTGAAGTCAAGTTGTTATCATCTTAAAATAGATTATCATAACTATAAAATGTGTTATATAAGCCCCACAGCAACCAGAAAAGAAATACCTATAGGAAACACACAAAAGAAAATGAGGAAGGAATCAAAATATGATCCTAAATAATTTTTTAAATCACAAATAAGACAGCAAGAGAAAAAGATAAGGACAAAAGAGTTACAAGGAATATAGAAGATAATAAAATGATAAAGTAAGTCATTTCCCATCAATACTTATGTATTTTTATTATTTATTTATTATTATTATTTTTAAACAGAGGTTCACTCTGTCACCCAGGCTAGAGCACAGTGGTGTGATCTCAGCTAACCTCTGCCTCCTGGGTTCAAGCGATTCTCCTGCCTCAGCCTTCTGAGCAGCTGGGACTATAGGTGTGCACCAACATGCCTGACTAATTTTTTTTTTTTTTTTTGTATTTTTTGTAGAGACAGGGTTTTGCCATGTTGGCCAGGCTAGTCTCAAACTCCTGACCTCAAGTGACCCATCTGCCTCAGCCTCCCAAAGTGCTAGGATTACAGGTATGAGCCACCATGCCTGGCGTAGTAATTACTTTAAATAGAAATAGATTAAACTGCCCTATCAAAAGATAAATTAAAAACCAGGTCCAATGATATGCTGTCTACAAGAGACTCGCTTAGATTTAAGGACACACATAGCCTGAGAGTGAAAACATGGAAAAAGATAACCCATATAAACAGCAATCAAAAGAAGAGTAGGGGTGGCAATACTTATATCAGATTAAATAGGCTTTAACTAAGAGACAAAGAAGGACACTATAATGATAAAAAGGTGAATTCACCAGTAAGATATAGCAATTATAATATATATGTATCCTGTACCAGAGCAACCAAATATATGAAGTAAACATTGATTGATAGAATTGAAGTGAGAAAGAGAAAGCAACACCATAATAGTAGGAGATTTCAATACCCCACTTTCAATAACAGATAGGACATCCAAAGAGAATATAAGTAAGAAAACAGAGTGCTTGAACAACACTGAAGACCAATTATACTTAACAGACAAATACAGTCAATAGCAGCAGAATACACTTTTTTAAGTGCACATAAGATAGATCATGTGTTAGGTAACAAAACGAGTCTTGACGAATTTAAGTATCTTTCCCAACCACAACATAATAAAACCAAAAAACAGTAACAGAATTAAGTATCTTTCCCAACCACCATGGAATAAAACTAAAAAACAATAACAGAAGGAAAACTGAAAAACAATCACAGCATGTGGAAATTAAACAGCACAATCTTAAACAACCAATAGATCAAAGAAAGAGCCAAAAGGGAATTTGGAAAATATCCTTAGCTGAATGAAAACAAATACACAGCATACCAAAATTTGTGTGAAGTAGCAAAATCAATACTAAGAAAGAAGATTATAATGGTAAATGCCTACATTAAAAAAGAAGAGAGACCTCAAATAAACAACCTAAATTTACACCCCAAGGAACTAGAAACACAGCAAACTATGCCCAAAGTAAGGAGAAGAAAAGAAATAATAAAAATTAGATTAGAACTAAATGAAATGGAGAATAGAAAAGCACTAGGAAAAAACAGTGAAACCAAGAATTGTTTTTTGAAAGATCAATGAAATTGACAAACAGCTAGGTTAAGGAAAATAAGTGGAGTCTAATCAGAAATGAAAGGAGATACTACTGCTGATGCCACAGAAATGAAAAGGATTATGAGACTACAATGAACGATGATACACCAAGAAAAAGTCAACAGCTTGGATAACCTAGAAAAGGCAGATAAATTTCTGGAAACATACAACCTATGTAGACTGAATCATGAAGAAATAGAAACTTGGAACAAACCTGTAACTATTAAGGGATTCAATAATTAATCATAAATCTGCCAACAAAGAAATACACATGATCAGATGGCTTTTTGTGTATTTCTTTGTTGGAAGAAATGTTGGTGTATTCCATGAAACATTTAAAGAAGAATTAATGCAAATTCTTCTCAACCTCTTCAAAAAAATTAAAGAGGAAGGAACACTTCCAAATTCATTTTGTGAGGCCAAAATTACTGTGATACCAAAGCCAGTCAAAGACACTACAAGTAAAGAAAAGTGCAGGCCAATATGATTGATGAATATAGATGCAAATTTCTCAAAAAAATACTAGCAAACTGAATTCAGCAGCATATTAAATGGATAATATATCATGATCTAGTGGGGTTTGTCTCTTAGATGCAAGGGTTCTACATAGCAAGATGGAGACACCACATTAACAGAAGAAAGGATGAAAAGTATATCATCACCTCAACAGATGCAGAAAAGGCATTTGACAAATTTCAATACATTTCATGATAAAAACACTCAACAAAATGGGAATAGAAAAAAATTACTTCAACATGATGAAGACCATATACTCAATGGTGAAAAACAAAAACATTTTTTTTTCCTAAGATCAGGAGCAAGTCAAAAGGTGCCCACTGTCACCACATTTATTCAACAAGGTAGTAGAATTCCTAGCTAGAGCAATTAGACAAGAGAAGTAAAAGGCATCAATATCTGAAGGGAAGAAGTAAAATTATCTCCATTTGCTGATGACATAATTTTATGTGTAGAAAACCCTAAAGATTCTGTCCACACACCAAAAAAATGTTAGAACAAATAAACAAATTCAGTAAAATGGCATGATACAAAATCAACATACAAAGAGTAAACAAATTCAGTAAAATGGCATGATACAAAATCAACATACAAAATCAGTTGTATTTATATACACTCGCAATAAACAATCCCAAAGGAAAATTAAGAAAGTGATCTCATTTATTATTGCATCAAGAAAACCCAAAATATTTAGGAATAAACATAACCAGGTGGGTGAAATATTTGTACACTGAAAGCTAGAAAACACTGAAGAAATTAATTTTAATAGACACAGATAAATGGGAAGGCATTCTGCTTTCATAGATTGAAAGACTTAACATTGTTAAAATTTCCATACTATCTACAATGATCTACAGATTCAGTGTAATCTCTATCAAAATCCCAGGGGATTTTTCAGAAATAGGAAAAGCAATGCTAAAATTCATATGAAAACACAAAGAACCTTATATAGTCAAAACAATCAACATAAAAGAACAAAGCCAGAGTTGCTTCAAAATATACTACAAAGCTACAATAATCTAAATAATATGGTGCTGGTACATAGGCAAACGTATAGATACATGGAACAGAAAGAGAACCTGGAAATAAATTGATGCTTATACAATAAAATGGTCTTTCACAAGTGTGTCAAGTTTACACAATGGGAAAATGATAGGCTTTTCAACCAGTGATGCTGCAAAATCTGTATATCCATATGAAAAATAATGAAATTCTACCCTTTACTTCACCATAAACAAAAAATCAATTCAAAATGGACTAGAGACTTAAATGTAAGACCTGAAACTATAAAACTCCTAGAATAAAACAGAGGGAAAAGGCTTTATGACAGCAGTCTTGACAGTGATTTCTTGGATATGAGACCAAAAGCGCAGGCAACGAAAGCAAAAATAGACAAGTAGGACTACATCAAACTAAAATGTTTATACATAGCAAAGAAAAAATCAACAGAGTGAAAAGGCAACCTACAGCATGAGAAAAATATCTGCAAACCATATCCTTGATAAAGGATTAATAGCCCAAATACATAAGAAATTTGTATAACTCAATAGCAAAAATAATAAAAGTAAAAATAAATAAGCCAATTTTAAAATGGGCAAATGTCTATTCAAAGATAGACATTTTTCCAAAGAAGATATACACTGACCAATGGATATATGAGAAGATTCTCAACATCACTAATCATCAGAAAAAGGCAAATGAAAACCGTAACCACAACCTCCTATCTGTTAGGATGGCTATTATCAGTAAAAAACAACCCCACAGACCTAAAAGATAAGGAGTGTTAGCAAGGATGTGGAGACACTGGAACCTTTGTGCACTTTTGATGGGAATGTAAAAAGGTGCAGCCACTTAGGGAAAGAGTGACAGATAACGATGTGTTACTGTAAACTGTTAAGATTTTGGAATTATTGCCACAGACATTGGCTAATACACCCTCTGTTTGATTTCCTTTTGGCCAAAGATTTTCATAGAGTTTTCTCTCAAATCCTATTGTGTAATAATATTGCTTCTTGTATGAAGAAGACCAGATTTCCTAGCCAAATTCCTAATAATCAGGAAACTCTACTAGAACATTGGCTATCAGTTTTATTTTAGCAGTTGAATCATGTTTTCTTTTTAATTTTCAAAGGAAACCTAACACAGTGTCCCATTATACGGATGCAGATATAGTATAAGGAAATAAAGAAATGAATTCCACTCTAATCCTCTTTCCAGTAGCAACAATTATAAATCTACTTCTCAAGAAAGAAGCCCATTCACTTTAATCAAACACAGAATACTGACTGATTTTAAAGTAATACTAAATTCTCTGGATGATACAACATCCTTGGTAAACTATTATTAAACCCATTATAAGGATCAGTAAAGTGAAAATCAAAGAAGTAACTTAATTATAATTTCAAAGAAAGGAAGGGATGCCGCCACACTCAAATCTAGAACCTCTGGCTTCCAAAACAGGTATGTTTTTCCTAATACTACTCTCCATAGCAAGTGTTCCTTAAAAATCAAATAATAACATGTGAATGAATCCATGACAGGCTGAGAAAATCAGCAAATGAATAAAATTAAAGATGCAAATGGTCTTAGAGAGAAATATGTTAAAGGATATTTCTGAAAATCATAAACTGCATCTTTAAAAGTACATCAGTTGGAAGTGGGAAAAAATGAATGCAAATCTTAATTTCTATGTAAAAATAAAGTATCTGTCAATTCAAAAGAAGGCAGTCTCAACTGAACTCATCTTTCCGACTTGCACTTTAAAATGTGGAAGACAAACTCAGCTTCTTAAAACCACTTGGTTTTATGTGGATACATATGGCACCATGGTTTAAAGCCCACGCAGGCTACCACTCAAATGAAATTTAAGACACACAGCATAGGAATCTGGATGCCAGGTCCCGTGGCAAAGAACATATAGTAAAAAACAGAAATCTCAAGACTGCAGTTCAGTGAATCTTTATTCGTTATACAACTGTGTAGTCACCATACAGAGCAACATATAAAAACAATTTCAGTCGATCCCACCCCTTCCTGGTCATTACGGCCCACATATAAAACTACCATTCTGACCTCGACCACCATTGATTAGTTCTTTCTTTTAAAACCTTTTTATATAAATAGAATATCATATTTTTTGTGTGTGTCTGGATTCATTCATCCAGTATCATGTCTGTGAGATTCATCCATGCAGTTGAAAATGTAAGAAGTTTTGGCTTCTGAGCAGTAGTCCATTATGTGGATGACTGTTTTATTTATTTAAAGTTTATTTTAAACTTTTATTTGCTTTCATTTTATAGGTATCTCTTATAGAAACATATAACTGATTTTTAGAAATATAAAATCGGATTACTATACTTCTATCCAATCTAAGGCATTGTCTTTTGATATAGATGTTAAATCAACTTAAACTAATTATGATGACTGACATTTTAGGAATCTTTTCAGTCCTCTTTCATTCTTTCTAAATCTTTTCATGCTTCATTTTTTTAAAGGTATTCTTTGTTTTCTGCCTCTGTTCTTTTCTCCAGGAATTCTGTGTTCATGATTCTCTTTTTCAAAATTTTATTTTTAAGATTTTCAAATGCAGAAAAACTAAAAGAATAATGCAACAAACACCAATGTATCCTCTCCTTAGGATGAACAATTATTAAGATTTGCTACTTTTATTTTTTGATTTATCCTCTCTTTATATATAAATGTAATGAGTGTTTGCGTGCATGTGCATGTGTACACACGTGCACATACTTGTTTTTGGTTAAATGATTTGAAAGTAAATTATATAATTTATCTCTACAACTCCAGCAAATATTTCTTACAAATAACACAGTTGGCCTGTAATCCCAGCACCTTGGGAGGCCAAGGTGGTTGGATCATTTGAGGTCAGGAGTTTGAGACCCGCTTGACCAACATGGTGAAACCCCACCTCTACTAAAAATGCAAAAATTAACTGGGCACGGTGGCGGGCGCCTATAGTCCCAGCTACTCGGGAGGCTGAGGCAGGATAATCGCTTGAACCTGGGAAGTGGAGGTTGCAGTGAGCTGAGATAGCGCCACTGCACTCCAGCCTGGGTGACAGAGCAAGACTCTGTCTCAAAAATAAACATGATTGTATATTTAGAAAACCCCATTGTCTCAGCCCAAAATCTCCTTAAGCTGATAAGCAACTTCAGCAAAGTCTCAGGATACAAAATTAATGTGCAAAAATCACAAGCATTCTTATACACCAGTAACAGACAAACAGAGAGCCAAATCAGGAATGAACTTCCATTCACAATTGCTTCAAAGAGAATAAAATACCTAGGAATCCAACTTACAAGGGATATAAAGGACCTCTTCAAGGAGAACTACAAACCACTACTCAGTGAAATAAAAGAGGACACAAACAAATGGAAGAACATACCACGCTCATGGATAGGAAGAATCAATATCGTGAAAATGGCCATACTGCCCAAGGTAATTTATAGATTCAATGCCATCCCCATCAAGCTACCAATGAGTTTCTTCACAGAATTGGAAAAAACTGCTTTAAAGTTCATATGGAACCAAAAAAGAGCCCGCATCTCCAAGACAATCCTAAGTCAAAAGAACAAAGCTGGAGGCATCACGCTACCTGACTTCAAACTATACTACAAGGCTACAGTAACCAAAACAGCATGGTACTGGTACCAAAACAGAGATATAGACCAATGGAACAGAACAGAGTCCTCAGAAATAATACCACACATCTACAGCCATCTGATCTTTGACAAACCTGAGAGAAACAAGAAATGGGGAAAGGATTCCCTATTTAATAAATGGTGCTGGGAAAATTGGCTAGCCATAAGTAGAAAGCTGAAACTGGATCCTTTCCTTACTCCTTATATGAAAATTAATTCAAGATGGATTAGAGACTTAAATGTTAGACCTAATACCATAAAAATCCTAGAGGAAAACCTAGGTAGTACCATTCAGGACATAGGCATGGGCAAAGACTTCATGTCTAAAACACCAAAAGCAACAGCAGCAAAAGCCAAAATTGACAAATGGGATCTCATTAAACTAAAGAGCTTCTGCACAGCAAAAGAAACTACCATCAGAGTGAACAGGCAACCTACAGAATGGGAGAAAATTTTTGCAATCTACTCATCTGACAAAGGGCTAATATCCAGAACCTACAAAGAACTCAAACAAATTTACAAGAAAAAAACAAACAACCCCATCAAAAAGTGGGCAAAGGATATGAACAGACATTTCTCAAAAGAAGACATTCATACAGCCAACAGGCACATGAAAAAATGCTCATCATCACTGGCCATCAGAGAAATGCAAATCAAAACCACAATGAGATACCATCTCACACCAGTTAGAATGGCGATCATTAAAAAGTCAGGAAACAACAGGTGCTGGAGAGGATGTGGAGAAATAGGAACACTTTTACACTGTTGGTGGGATTGTAAACTAGTTCAACCATTATGGAAAACAGTATGGTGATTCCTCAAGGATCTAGAACTAGAAGTACCATATGACCCAGCCATCGCATTACTGGGTATATACCCAAAGGATTACAAATTATGCTGCTATAAAGACACATGCACACGTATGTTTATTGCAGCACTATTTACAATAGCAAAGACTTGGAATCAACCCAAATGTCCATCAGTGACAGATTGGATTAAGAAAATGTGGCACATATACACCATGGAATACTATGCAGCCATAAAAAAGGATGAGTTTGTGTCCTTTGTAGGGACATGGATGCAGCTGGAAACCATCATTCTTAGCAAGCTATCACAAGAACTGAAAACCAATCACCGCATGTTCTCACTCATAGGTGGGAACTGAACAATGAGATCACTTGGACTCAGGAAGGGGAACATCACACACCGGGGCCTATCATGGGGAGGGGGGAGGGAGGAGGGATTGCATTGGGAGTTATACCTGATGTAAATGACGAGTTGATGGGTGCAGCACACCAACATGGCACAAGTATACATATGTAACAAACCTGCACGTTATGCACATGTACCCTACAACTTAAAGTATAATAATAATAAATTAATTAAAAAAAAAATAAAAACCAGTGATTAAGACCAAAAAAAAAATAATAAAAAAAATAAAATAAAATAAAATAACAGGGTTGTCTCACATTACTTCAAAGCCATTTACACAACTAAGAAAATAGGCAATAGTTCCTCGTATATTTAACTTCCATCCCATATCCAAGGTTCCCTAAACCTCCCCAAAACGATTTTCAGCGCTGTACCCATGCCTCTCCACCGTCACTCCAATCCAGAACCCCCTGAGGATTCATGCCTTGAGTCTCTTTGTATCTCTGAGTCTCTTTAATTTAGAAAAGTCCATATTTTTTAAATGATTCCTGCCTGTTGAAAAGATCACGTTAGTTTTCTTGCAGAATGTTCCACATTCTAGATCTGTCTGTTTTCCCGCAGTGCCCTTCATTTTTCTATTCCCTGTGCTTCTTCTAAAATGGAAGTTACACTTAAAAGTTTGATGAGATTCAGGTAAACATTTTGGTTAAGAATGCTTTGCAAGTGATGCTGAGGACTTCACACGGCATTACATCATAAGGCAAAGAATGCTAGAAAATCCCTCCATGAATGAGGCGCAGCTTGATCACTTGGAGGTAGCTGCCATTTCTGTTTATAGTAAAATAGCAATTTTCCTAATTGTCATTAGAGCCAGGTGATGTTTTGGCATCACCTACTATCCTGTTTCCCAACCATTTCATCAAACAGTCTTAGCATTCATCTAAGGCTGTTCTCTGCATCAAAATACTATTTTTTTTAATCCCCCGGTTTGTCCTCCAGAGCCTACATGTCTATGGTTGCCAGGTTCAAGCTAAACATTGACTGAAGACATTTTTCCTGTTTCTACTCCACAATGCTTTTCACTAATATAATCTGCAGAGATCCCGATTATTACTAGAGTCACTATTGTTATTCAATTTTTAAATTTCAAAAATGTGTAACTACTGCATTTAGTCACACGAGCAAGTTCAACTCTTTCGAATTTACTCTGCTTGTTTAGCTGACATCAGTGCCCACCACATAGTCCTTGTAGGCACAGACATCCTCATCCTCAGCTTTTAACTTAGATATGTCAATAGGTGAGCTGCTATACACACTCAGGTAGCTTCCTCAAGAAAGGAACAGTGGCATTAAAACATCACATCATCATCGATCCTCTTCATGGGCATTTTAGCAGAAATAGCCAGCTGGCTGTTATCACAACCACAAGTTCGAACTGTACTTATTAAGGATATGAAGAAAGCCAAGCAGAGGTGGATACAGGTGTCCATCTAGTCCTGTGGAGAAGGGATATGGGTGATGCTCTGCTTCTCAGGTCTTTTGGCGGCATTTGCATTCCATCATTCCTTCCATCATGCCTTCAAAACCTCCCCAGGCAGCACAACATCCTTCCTTCGACAGAGACTTGTGGCAGATGGGGAAGGCGGTCCGGCTCGCCTTTCCTGGAGCAGTGCAGGAAATGACAGAAGGCTACCTTGTTGGTGATGTGTTTTTTGGCTCCAGCATGTGATTATGTTGGATGGCACTGCCTGAAAAATCAGTCTGAACAAACTTTGATTCCTTCTTCTCAAGATATATTCGAACCGCATGTGTTCTTCCCACACAGTCTGAGTTCCTCTAAAAGAAACGGCTCTGTTTGCATAGTTGGAAGAAGTAAAGCTGCACACTGAAGTTCTGCTTGTCTAGTGGGCAGCCCTTTGGAACTCTCAGAAAGCTCCCATACACCTCTCTGCAAGCATGGCCTTACTATGATGCTAGAGGTCATTAAGTGGAAGACACTCTACTGAAATCAAGTCAATACACAACCAATTTATATTACCTTTTTTTTTTTTTTTTTTTTTGAGATGGAGTCTCCCTCTGTCGCCCAGGCTGGAGTGCAGTGGTGCGATCTTGGCTCAATGCAACCCCTGCCTCCTGGTTTCAAGCAATTCTCCTGCCTCAGCCTCCCGAGTAGCTGGGACTACAGGCGCCCGCCACCACGCCTGGCTAGTTTTTTGTATTTTTAGTAGAGACGGGGTTTCACCGTGTTAGCCAGGATGGTCTTGATCTCTTGACCTCATGATCCACTTGCCTCAGCCCAAAGTTCTGGGATTACAGGTTTGAGCCACCGCGCCCGGCCTAACTTTATTAACTTAAGAGCCCAACTTTATTTTATCTTTAAAGCCCAACTGAAATCCATTTCATTTATGTGGTCTTTTTCTGTTGCTCCCAAGAAGCATTATTCCTGCTCCGGGCTTTGCACTTGTTCTTCTTTTGCCTGGAAACACTTTCTCTAGCTATGCCATTGGCTCACTCTCACCCTACCATCAGTGACTTGCATATTACCTCTTAATGAGACCATTCCTGATTATTCTGCTTAAAACTGCAACCCTTTCCTTCCGTACTTCCTATCCTCTATTCCTGCTTTAATTTTCTCTTTGGCATTTATCAGTAACACCAGTACACGACATATTTTGCTTATATATATATTCCTTTCTGTCTCCCTCTATTTCCTCTATTGCGTCAGCCCAAAGTTCTGGGATTACAGGTTTGAGTCACAGCGCCCGGTCTAACTTTATCTTAAGAGCCCAACTTCATTTTATCTTTAAAGCCCAACTGAAATCCTGCAGTAGGGTCAGGGTTTCATCTGCTGTATTTGCCACCATATCCACATTGCCAAGAACCATGCTTTGTACAGGGTAGACCCTCAGTAAGTATTTGTTAAATTAAAGTTCTACTTCCAGAGGTGAATATTGGCATCATCCCCACTGTGAATGCAAGAAGGCTGAGAGGCACAGTGATGTCATTAACATACCCAGGGTTGGACCATTCCCAACCAGTGGCAGAGGCAGGCGAACTCCAGAGAATGATTATTTAGACCAAGTCTGCACAAGTGCAACAGAAGCACACAAAGGAAAAGATCCAATAATCTGATCCATAGGGTTCCCAAAGGTCCCGAGACCTAAAAAGGCAGGGAGGGGGGGCAGGGCTCCCTGCCTTGCTTGTGGGCCATTTGTAGAACCTTAAACAAAAGATATTATGATAGCATAATAACAATAATAATGGCAGTGGCTGACATTCATTTGGTTCTTAATTATATGCCAGGTATTAAGTTCTAAACACTTCACATCAATCACGTCATTTAATTTTTTTCCAATCTTCTAACTGTCTGGCACTATTGTGTTCCCATTGTACGTATAAGAATGTTGCGACGTAAAGAGGTTAATTTGTTCATACAGATGGCGAATAACTGAGACAGTAATTCGAACACAGAAAATTGAATAACTCTTTACTAAACCACCAAATGAATATAGAGGAAAACATCAGAGAGGCTATCATTTCTGGGTTAGGCCTTGTTGGTCCTAAGGTAAGTCTCGAAGGATGAGCATGGGTTTATGAGGCAAAGAAAACAAAGATAAGCTTCCAGGCAAAAGAAACTACACGTGTGCAATCATAAGACGGCAGAGTTTGGTATGACGTAAGGAAGAGTGATGGGAGAAAGGTGGCAACAGGAAACTGATGAGCATGAGGCTGGAGCAGCCGGACCAGAGCTAGATCCTAAAGGGCCTGGTGCGCTGCACTCAGGAGTTCAGGGTGAATCATAAGATCTGAAAAGCACAAATTAAGAGGCTTAAGCAGGCAAATGGAACAGTCATATTTACTCACTAGAAAGATGATTCCATAGGCCAGTGGTCCTCAGTCTGGGGAAGATTTTGCCCACTCCCCTTTCCCAGAGATATTTGGCAATGTCTGAAGATATTTTTGGCTGTCAGAATTAAGAAGATGCTGCTGGCATCCAGTCGGTCAAGGTCAAGGATGCTGCCAAAGGTCCTACAATGCACAGGACAGCCTCTCACAACCAAAATGTCAACAGTGCTGACGTTATATATAGTAAAAGTGGACAATGAACAAGGCAGCTGCATCATACAACTATAAGAAGCACCACTCAAATGGAATCTCTGGGAATGACACCTCCTGGATTTGAGCCTTGTCCAGCTGGCTTGGCCACACATTTTGACCTTTAACCATGAGAAGGATGGGAACCGGGCCTGAGGGCAGGAGAGGAGGTCCTGAGAGCTCAGCAGACAAAACAGCAAAAAGTGATTAAGACTGTCACCTAGGTAAGAATAAGGAGGAATAAAAAAGCAAGGAGATATTTAAGAAATAGTTAATTACTATACAGTTCTTGGTTTCTAGCTTTCTGAGTATCAAATACACAAAGTACTGTGATTCCATCAAAGGAAAGAAATACTCAACACTCTCCTAAATTACAGATAAATCTTTATGCCATCCAATTAGGAATTTCCAAAAATGGACTGCCAAATTAATTTGTCTGTTTAAAGCCATACTCCAGATGTCTTATTCATCATAAATGATAGTATTCATTGAAATAAATGTTTAACAGCCAACAATTAACAAAGTGGTCATACTTTAAAAGTTTAATTTGCTACCGATATAGTTTTGCATTAACAACTTGGAAAACAATTGCAAATTACACAATTCAATTTTCCAAATGGATTATTTTGTAACTAGACAGGGAAACTGTTGAAATTTCTTCTGCTATTTCAAAAAGATTCATACAATGGGATTTTTAAAGGCACAATCCCTTGAGGAACTGGCATACTCCTGTCAGAATTATGCAATTAGTCTGCATTTTGTGGGAATATCAGCTGTGTTTCTGGTGTGCTGCAAAGTCAAAAGCCATTTTTATAAAAAAAGGACCTGATTTCCAATTTTTCCCTTTATTTTGCTGATGATCATTTACAGATGATGATTTATTTATGTTTACCAAGTAAAAACAAGACTGCTACGTAAAAGGTAATTTTCCGCCCTGCTTTGTAGGTTGTATCCTAATTATTTTTCCCTTGTGGGACTGAATGAATTAAGTGAGCAATTCACTTTGTATATGCAAATTGCAAAGCTCTGCAGAAGCTTCAAATTATTTCATTCTTAAAAAAAAAAAAGTAAAGTCATTATCCTACGGAAAATAAAGAGGCACAAGCCCCTTTAACTTTTGTAGGTTGTCTTCAAAAATAAAACTAACATGAAAACCATCCATTTCTGAGTCCACAATGTTTCTGAAGTGTTAACAAATAACCCAATTAAATTATAGCAATTATTTTTATATAATTATGTTTAAAATGGCAGAATACTCTAAAGTACTCTAATAAGCATTTCTATTAAAAATTTCCAAAAGATTTTGTATAATGTGTTACAAAACTTTTAACCTTTTCATATTATCTTTTCTAGAAAAACACCAGTGACTTAAATATACAGTGCCAGTGAGCAGGGAAAAGCGAGCAAAGAGAAACACCCTTAGTTCTCATCAAAAATTTTATCCACAATACATTTCATCCAAGCTCTTCCCAGGACCCTTGAACGTGGCAGTTTAAGCAAATACTTTATTAACATTTTCTTCAGAAAGAACCAGTCTAGACAGTCGTAGTCCAGTCCTCATATATATGGTTTCATTCTTTCCAAAAATATCTACATGCCCCTGGTCACTTAAAATAGGGACTAGCGCCTGTCTGAGTTATAAATGTGGACGTCTCCTTGAAGAGTGGATCTTTATTTGTCCATGTGAAATAAATAAAATATCCATTTGTGCATTGTGTCTTCCTTTAAAAATGCTTAAGTTGAAAAGTTTACATCTGAAATTTACAGAGAGAATGGAATCTGACATGAGGAGGACTTTCATAAGCTGTCAGTGGGTGGATGATTTTATATAACCTTTCTAGAGACATCTGGTGTAACTAGAAAAAACTTAAAGGTGCAGGCTATTACCTGATAACCTCACTTCTAAGCCTGTTTAGTCCACAAATATTAGTCTGAGCACATAAAAATAGATGCACACGTTCTTTACTGTAATATAATTTGCATTAGCAGAAAATTGGAAATATTGTTGCCCACCAATTTGGGTATGCTTAAACAGATTATGGTGTATTGATACTAAACAGTACCCTAGAGCTGTTAAATTAAGGAGGTATAGCCATTAATTACTGACTTAGAATTAAAGTCAAAACATGAGGAAAAGGGGAGTAGGGTAATTCGTGTGATCATATAATTTATCTCATTAACCACAATATTTTGAATATGAAAGGAATTGCCACTATAATTTATGCAAGAACCACAAGCTCACCAAATGTGTCCTATGGAAACCTGAATGTATGGACTACTTTAATATGTATAATATGTAATGAATTACTCCATTTTAGCTCTAAAACTAATTTATATGTATGTGAGAATGTGTTTCTGTGTGTGTAGACAGAGGAAAGAGTTTGGAAAATGTGCATTAAACTATTAGCATTTTTTTCTGATGACAGGGATTAGGGTCCAACATCAGATTTTTTTTCATTTTAGTTCATACATTTCAGAATCATTTATATTTGTTACATACAGAATAAGAAGTGTAAAGAGAAAAAATAAATCTGCAAAAAAAAATTTAAACAGATTAGTAGATTTCCATCTTTTGTCAACAGAATTTCTTGGACAATGACTGCCTTGGCTAATAATAGCCTGTGATTTCTCCCAAACAGAAAAACTATCTGACAAACTTTTCACCAACTGGAGAAAACCCACCCTTTCCTTTTGGCATCATTTACAAGGAGATTATATGTGTACTTGGATTAGCTTTAGGTGTTTGTGCACATGTGCATACAAATGTGAAACTGGAAAGATTGTACCCTAGAGATACACGTTATTAAGAAATTCATGTAAGAAACACATATGAATGGAGGAAAAACACCTACGATCAATTCATAAGTAAAGTTTGGTTTTGTCTCGTTTTTCTTATTTCATTATGTGTATTGTGTGTTTCTTAAGACTATAACTAAGCTAACCAAAAACAAATAGTCCAATGACAGACTAAACAAATTAAACTTTCATAAACTGATAAAAACCTGAGGCTCCTCCCAAAACGCAAAGACAATTAATCATTTCTAAGATCAAATAATTGTGGGGTAGGAGAGAAAACTAGATGATTGTTTTGTCATATCATAGGCCAAAAATGACTGGCTTATACAAATTAGATATTCAATTTTAAAAACCTTAAAATTTAATACAAATTAAATGAAATAATCAGGCATAAATGTAATAAAATGTACAGGATTTGAAGGCTGGACATTAGAAGATGCTGATGAAACACACTTTTAAAATCCTCTAATAAATGGAGAATCATACCATGTTCATGAATGGACTTAACATAGAAAAGATATCAGCCCTCCTACAATTTGATCTATAGGCTTAACATAATTCTTAAAATCCCAAGGATTTTCTGTAGATATAGACAGGCTTATTTTTAAGTTTTATGGAAAAGCACAGCCACTAGATAACTTTGAAAAAGAGAATAAAGTGAAATGAATCACTCTACCCAATATTAAAGATTACTATATAGCTACAGTAATCAAGAGAGTATGATATTGGCAGAGAAACAGATATACAGCTCAATGGAAAAGAATAGAGAATCCAGGAACAGACTCACATAAATATGCCCAAATAATTTTTGACAAAAGTAAAAAAGCAATTCAATGAGGAAAGAATAATTTTTTTCAACAAATGGTAGTGGGATAATCGGACAATCACAGGGAAAAAGAATTAAACTCAATCCACATTTCACTCCTAATACAAAAATTAAACTCAAAATGAATCATATTTCAATGTAAAACTTAAAACTATAACTTCTTTCTTAAGAAAAAAAAACAAGAAAATCTTTAGGATCTAAGTTCAGGCAAGGAGTTCTTAGACTTGACACCAAAAGCATGAGCAATAAAAGTAAAAATTCATAAATTGGATCTCATCAAAATTAATACTTTCTTCTGCAAAAGATCCTGTTAAGAGGGTGAAAGAAAAATCTATGCATTAGGAGAACATATTTGGAAGCACATATCTGACACACATATATACACATACACACACGCACACAATCCCAATACTCAATAGTAAAAAAAAAAAAAAATAGAAAATAAGTCAAATACATAAAGGGACATTTCATAGAAGATATACAGAGGCATGTTCAACATCATTAGCCACTAGGGAATGCAAATTAAAACCACAATGAAATGTCACTATTAGAATGACTAAAATAAATCCCAGTGCTTTGGGAGGCTGAGGAGGGGGTATCACTTGAGGCCAGGAGTTCAAGTACAGCTTGGGCACCTCATCTCTACAAAGCATTAAAAAATTAGCCAGGCATGGTGGTGCATGCCTGTAGTCCTAGCTACTTGGTAGGCTGAGGTGAGAGGATCTCTTGAGGCCAGACCTTCAAGGCTACAGTGAACCATAATCATGCCACTGCACTCCAGCCTGGGTGACAGAGCAAGATCCTGTCTCAAAAAGAAAAGAATTGATGAAAATAAAAATAGTGACACCACCAAATGCCAAATGCTGGTGAGAATGCAGAGACACTGGATTACTCATACATGGCTCATGGGACCATAAAATGGCAGAGTCCCTCTGGAACACAGTTGGACAGCTTTTCACAAAACTAAACGTGCAACTATTTATTGCTACTACTATTATGACCCAGCAATTGCATTCTTCAGAATTTACCCCAGAAATGGAGAGGAGGTGGGGACAACTTATGTTCATTTAACATGAACTTGAATATTCATACCAATTTTATTTGTAATGATGAGAAACTAAAAACGACCCAGATGTTCCTCAGTGGATGAATGTATGCAAACTCTGGTAATGCATCCTATGGATTACTACTTAGCAATAAAAGGGAATGGACTATTGCTATGCACAGCAACTTGGATAAGTCCCAGGGGAGTTATGTTGCGTGAAGAAGGCCAATCTCAAACGATTACATATTCTTGAAAAGAAAAAAAAATTGTAGAAATGGGAAACAGATTAGTGCCTGCTGGGGTGGTGGGGTGGGAGGACTGGAGGATGTGATTACGAAAGGGCAACACAAAAAGTCCTTTTGCTGATGGAAATGTTCAGGGTTTTTGTTTTTGTTTTTTTTTTGTTTTTTTTTTTTGAGACGGAGTCACGCCTGTCACACCAGGCTGGAGTGCAGTGGCGTGATCTCGGCTCACTGCAACCTCCATCTCCCAGGTTCAAGTGCTTCTCCTGCCTCAGCCTCCTGAGTAGCTGGGACTACAGGCACACGCCACCACGCCCGGCTAATTTTTTTGTATTTTTTAGTAGAGATGTGGTTTCACCCTGTTGGCCAAGATGGTTTCCTGACCTCGTGATCCACCCACCTCGGCCTCCCAAAGTGCTGGGATTACAGGCATGAGCCACCATGCCCGGCCATGTTCAGTATGTTAATGTGGTGAGGAATACAAGAACCTGCAGGTGACAACACGCACATAGTAAGCTTCCTGGAGCTTACAGTATACTAGCAGTAAACAAATATACAAGTAGATTATTTTTTTTAAAAAAGACAATGTTAGAGAGACCATGTTGAGACTATGTTGCTCAGGCTGCTCTCAAACTCCTGGGCTCAAGTGATCCTCCCACCTCAGCCTCCCAAAATACTGAGATCACAGGCATGAGCCACTGCACCTGGCCAACATAATTCCAACAGTGAGAAAGGCTATGTGCTTAATATATGGTAGTTTTTCTTGTCCACAGTTTCCGTTTCAGAGGTTTCAGGTTACCTATGGTCAGCTGTGCTCTGAAAATAGGTGAGTATGGTACAATAGATACTTTGAGAGAGAGAGGCCACATTCATATAACTTTTATTACAGTATATTGTTGTAATTGTTCTCTTTTATTATTAGTTATTGTCAATCTCTTATTGTGCCTAATTTATGAATTTGTCATAGTTATGTATGTATAGGAAAAAACATAGAATATATAGGGTTGACAACTATACACGGTTTCAACCATCCACTGGGGGTCTTGGAATATATCCCCCACACAGAAAGGGAGAGTACAGTACTAAAGAAATGTGATTCTGAGTAGCATAGAGTATTCATACAGGGCCCTTTTCAGGCACTGAAATTGAGCTAATCCCTGGAGGAAGAGAAAAAAAAAATGGGGGAGAGCTCGATAGACCAAAGGAACAGAAACTGCAAAGGCTTTGAGACAGGAGAAGTGAAGGGAGGTCATTGTAGCAAAGTGACAAGTGGCAAGGCAGGTCGGAGAAATGTGCTGGAGCAGGATCGTGCAGGGCCTTGGAGCCCAGGGTATTGGCAGTGAGCTTTGATAGAATTCTAAGGGTGATGGGAAGCCTCAAAAAGAAAAAAAGAAATCTTGCAGAGGCACAGCTTTGAAACCATCTTGTACTTGCAACTCACAGGTGATATCTGACCCAACGTTTGTGACTCCTGCCCCGGTAGATGTTACAACATGGGGTTGACATCACCTTTGACCTTGTTTCAACCATGGTCATACTACATGGTATGTGTATATTTTCTCTCTCTCTCTGATTTTGTTCTTTGTGTTTCCTTTGAAACCTGTCATTCTGGCATATAAAACATTCAGCTTTCCAATCACAATTAGGGTATCCTTACAGAGGAGGCATAGACACAAATTTGTCCTTGATGATTTTAATGGTGGTATTGACCAAAATAATATTTTGTGACGCGTATGTGTATCTCTAATAAAAATGTTATTATAGCTGAAGTATTTGTAATGTTTTCCATCACAATGAATGTATATATATAAAAACTATAAAGAACTGAAAGAAAATAGGAGTCTAGGTCCATTGCAAATAAAGTATGATGATAGTTTTATTTGTAATTTACACATATTAAAATAGTAGACCTACTAAGCATAGTGTCACATGTTGCCTCCTGGGAATACCGTTGCTTTCTCTTTCTAGCATTAATTCAAGGGGTAAATAAGAGATTTTAAAAAATTTTAAAGGCAGCTTTCAGGCCAGTCACCCAGAGAGATATTCAATTTGTCCTTTCTTGTATCAACTAAAAGATCTTTGCTTCCAGTCTCT
The DNA here is from genome assembly GCF_037993035.2 of Macaca fascicularis. NCBI lineage: Eukaryota > Metazoa > Chordata > Mammalia > Primates > Cercopithecidae > Macaca > Macaca fascicularis. The sequence goes on along the minus strand of NC_088384.1, from coordinate 110,628,679 downwards.
CTCGAAACAATGGAACATGTGACAAGAGTGAGCCCACATTGCTGTAAGACAAGAACCTTGTACTGAATAACAGGAAAGCAAAAAAAAAAAAAAAAAAACCTGACAAATAGAGAAGAGAAAAGCAACGGGGACAGGCAATAAGATCGTTAACAAATGAGACTGATATAAGAATCACTTTCTAACATTTATGGGGAAGGGCACAGGGGTTTAAGCATGTTACTGAATGTTCCACATACAGTAGAATATTTATTGAAAGTAAAGTAAGGGTCACAATTTGTAAGTAAGAAGAAAGAGTTGATGAGATTTCATAAATGAGCCAAACCATTAACTTTCTAAAGGGGAGGAATCTGTTGGTAATGCTGGAAGTTAATAAAACAAGAAGCAAAGTTATAAACACATCATTGAGAGTTACAGAGGCAACCACCAGGAAAATGAACACCAGGGAATGACAATGGTGATTAAGCCTCGGGAGGTGAATTCATGTCCTAGAATAGGGTTGTAGTAACAAAGTACTGGGTTCTTGCACAACAGAAATGTATGCTGTCACAGTTCCGGAGGCCAGAGCCCAAAATCAAGGCACTGGTGGGTTGCTTCCTACTGGAAGCTGTGAGGAAGAGCCTGTTCCATGCATCTCTCCTACGGTCTGGTGGCTGCTGGCAGTCCTTGCCACTTTTGGCTCTTAATTGCATCACTCCAGTCTCTGCCTGTCTTCACGTGGCTTTCTCCCTGTGGGTCTGTGTCTCTTCTTGTAAGGGTACCAGCTATGGGACTGGGGTCCACCCTAATCCAATAATCCCACTGCAACCTGAATACATCTACAAAGATCCTAGTTCCAAATAAAGTCACATCCACAGGTATCAGCAGTTACACCTTAGGCATATATTTTTAGGAGGTCGCAATTCAACCCACAACAGACGGGTGGGAATAAAGTAGGCATTACTACTTTTCATGATATGCTCTTCAATACCATTTGATTTTTCTTAACCTTCTGCATGTTTTAGATTGATTTTTTAAAAATGTAAATATGTGTACAAATGAGGCCTGGCACAGTGGCTTGTGCCTGTAATCCCAGCACTTTGGGAGGACCAGGAGGGAGGATCACTTGAGCCCATGAGTTTGAGACCAGCATGGACAACATAGCAAGACCCTGTCTCTACAAATAATAAAAAATCAGCTGGGTATGGTGGTGCACGCCTACAGTTCCAGCAACTCAGGAGGCTGATGTGGGAGGACTGCTTAAGCTCAGGAGGCAGAGGTTGCAATGAGCTGAGATAGCACCACTGCACTCCAGCCTGTATGGCAAAGCAAGACCCTGTCTCAAATAATAATAATAATAATAAGTAAAACTTAAAATATGATGTCATTATCTCTGTTATTAGAGGGTCTTCTCCATAAGACAAAACTATGCATGTGCTCAGATGACAGAGAATTTGGCATGTGAGTCGCACAACCCTTTTAATTCTCAATACACCAGGGTTCCCTAACATTTCTACTACACAATACTAGTATAAGTAGGCCAAGAATCATTTCCTGGGAACCCTAAGGGTCTGTGGAATCCAAAGCACCTATTTTGCATGAGACACTATGCTGGAAAGATAGATACAAAGATGAATAAAGCATGGTTTCTATCTTCAAGAAATTCAAATCCAATGGACAGCGACCATGTCAGGATACTCCTGATTGTGAATAATAGGATTCCCTATCCAGAGTGCATTGGATGATGAGGAAATTTTACTACATCTCTAATAGCTAGGGCTCTGGTGCACATGAGAGAAAATCCAACATTATAAAGGCTTAAACAAGAAAGAAGTTTATTCCTCTCATATAAAACAAATCCAGAGGTAGGTAGCCTTGGGCTGCCCTGGTGTTCTACGGTGTCAGGGAGCACAGACCAGCCCTGAACACCCAATTCCAGGCTTCTACCTGTTGCTGTGCTACCCTCAATCCATAAGCTTTCGAGTATCATGGGCCAAGATGGCTGACGCCCATTTTCGAATCAGTAGGAAAGAGCAAGAGAAAAAGAAGGGCAGGTGTCTTCCGTGCTTATTCGCCTGAGGCCAGGAATCAGTTGCAGGAACATATCTCGCTGCACAGGGGTCTTTACTATGGGTTGCCTTGTCTCCAACTAGAAATCAGATATCCATTACCAAAGAAGAAGGGATCGGCCCTAACCGGACAGAACCTGCCACCACCGTGAAAATAAAGCCCTGCTTTCATTGTGACCAGTGCCTCCAGGCAGAGCGGGCCCAGCCGATGAACCACCTCAGGGAAAGTGGAGAAGACTCATGGGGAGGTGAAGACAGAGCAGAGACTTTGAGGGATGGATAAATGTTTGCACATGGACCAGGAAAGAACAGGGGTCTATACAGCGGGAGGGCTGCATGCAAACCTTGTGACGGATTGATTTGGGAGGGAATACGGGAGAGAGTAAGTCAAAGAAAACTCCCTGGCTTCTGCCTTGAATAACAGAATGGATCTTGATGCTGTACAATGAGGCACAGAAGCCCATAAAGAAACCAAGCTCAGGCCGGGCGCAGTGGCTCAGGCCTGTAATCCCAGCACTTTGGGAGGCCGAGGCGGGCGGATCACCTGAGGTCAGGAGTTCAAGACCAGCCTGCCCAACTTGGTGAAACCCCATCTCTACTAAAAATACAAAAAATTAGCCGGGCGTGGTGGTGGATGCCTGTAATCCCAGCCACTCAGGAGGCTGAGGCAGAAGAATCACTTGAACCCAGGAGACGGAAGTTGCAGTGAGCTGAGATCCCACCATTGCACTCCAGCCTGGGCAACAAGAGCAAAACAAAAAAAAAGAAACCAAGCTCGGGTAGGAAAGAGTTCATTCCGTTTTGAACGTGTTTCAGGAGTCTTTGGCACTCTGGTGCAGACTCATACTTCCTTGACTAGGAAAAGTACTTAAATTGGAAAACATAGGGTTTTTTTTGTGCTACAGTTAACCTCTTCTATCTATCTACTCCTTAGAAATATGGGAATGGAATTATCACCTGGGAAAAACATCAGAGTAATAATCCATAGTTTAATTTATGAAGATGTAAAGAGTCATGCCCTCTTTGGCATAAGCTTAGGAAACTTCTAGAACATGGCATGATGGGTAGTTTCCTACATGAGGAGGGGATGGCTCCAAAGTAAATATCTGAGTATTGAAAGGGGGGGGCTATAACATTTTATGATTTTGAAAAGACATATTACAGACAGCTGTATCGGAAGAGGAAATGTTTTAGATGAGGAAGAAACTGAGTAAAAAAAGAATGAATCATTAGTACAGAAAAAGTTCTCTCTCTCTCTCTCTCTCACACACACACACACACACACACACACACACACACAGATAAGTTGGATGAAATTCCAGAGAAATAAATTTTAGTACATTAGCTCATTGTGTGGAACCTAGAATCCTATTTTTGCAGAAACCAAGAATAAGGTCGGACATTGAGCTTAGGAGATACAAGTGACCTAGTCATTATATAAAGGATAGAATGACAGAACAAATAAGACTAAAGGTGTTTGGCAGAATAAAAATAATAATGGCAATTAATCCCTACAGTTAGAGAGTTGTTCCCTTTTCAAATACATTCACATTCATTTAATACACACATTAACCCTGACTTTGATAAAGTAGAAACGATCGTCCCTAGTTGTTTACTGTTGAAACAACAATAAGTAACACATGAAAGCAGCATATCCCAGACTGTGTTCCCTAGAATTAAATTTATTTGTTCCCTGGAATATGTAATTTAAAAAAAAAAAATAGTTCCATGGAAATGCTGACTCAAAGTCCCTCCAATTTCTTAACTGTAGGACTTTTCAGAGCCTGTGAGGGGCTGCAGTGGGCTATGAATCTCAAAGATGGGGCCATAAATGTTGCATTTCCCAATTTCTTTGACCACACAATCTTTAATCATGAAAGGTTCTTTTGACACACTCTGTCATACACATTTTGGGAAACACTAAACACAGGATTTGCTGGACTTGTTCTTCTGGTCCAAGGTGAACTGAATCCCTGCAGACTCAGCCATGTGTGATGATGAGGAAGTGAATGTGTAACTTGCCTCGGAGGCCACCTTTACACAGAAAGAGGGTGACTTGTCAAACATACACGGTGGCAAAGCTGGGATTGGAACTCAGACTTCCTAAATCCAGGACCGGCATACTTCCCGCCACACCATTTGCCTTGGTCTCAAAAGCGGTCGATAGTCTTCTTTCCACTCTATTTCATCTCGAGTGTTACTCATCTTGAAAAAGTCAAACTATGCACAGAAACTTTCATTCCCTTCTCATTAGTGTAAGCAACATTATTTCCTGAATGAAAACATGGAACTGGTGTTTAACAAGAAGGTTAAGAACTGTATTTAAAGTAACTGGAGTCTTAATATTGTTGGAATTACAGTTAATCAAATTCACAGCCATCTCTGACAACTATGGGTGCTTGAGGGGTGCTTCATGGTGGAAGTAAAGAAATGAAAAATGAATTGTTCTATATGTGCATTATTCATATATTTATTTTCCAGCTTTTGCAGGAGTGTACCTCAAGCTACATTTTCAGTGAGGGGGCACCAAATTTTAAAATTCCACAGTCTTTTTCTTGTGCTGAAACTTCTAAAAAGAGTCAGATATGCAAAACTGGCATTTTCTTCTTAATAATATCTTTAAAAATAAAATGGGAGAAGTACTGCGCTCTTATCAGTGCTACAGATTTCCTCCAGGAGGGATATGTCTGTATGCACCACACCACCTCCGTATTCATCAAATAGCATGATGTACATTTCCTCATTTCTTTTGGAAATTGCTTTATTTATATTAGAATAAACTCTAAAATTTGGTCACGGTGTGCTACTTATAACCTGAGTATTTTATTATCAAGATTCATAAATTACACAGCTTTTAGATGAAAAATGCATATCTCAGAATTACTCCAGCTTTTTATATGCCCCGAGAGATTAATACTAAATGTATCAGATCTAAAAGAGTAGAGGATGAATCAGCTACAGGAATTCATCAAGGGCTTGGAGGCTAAATGTAGATAATTCTTCCGTTCTAATGCTTTGAACTTTGGTTAATGATTATTATAGATGAAAGAGAATGTGGCTTACCAAGTTCCCCAAAGATTTACATATTAAATTCCAGAGCCAGCAGGTAGAGTCTGAAATAGAGCAAGTTTGTCCTCAACTTCCCTTTCTTCATTGCACATTCAAGCAAGAGCTTTTTCATCCATTTTGATTTTATATTTTTCTGTCCTCCTAAAACATCCAAATCCTGGTTTTTTCTGCCTCCATCACTGCCCACCCTATTTTCTTCAAATCAAAATTCCTTTTTCTGGTTTCAGATGCCTCAAGTACAGATTTCTTCTGGTAAGCTAAATAAAAGTATGACACATAGACATCTGTATGTATTCCATTTCCTCTATTGATAACATTTCTTGCTTTTCAGCCAATACTTTTAAAAGTGTTCACTATGTGTTAGATTCTGAACTAATAGTGAATCGTGTCTCCCATCCCCCCAAAAACCCTGTTTCTGTAGACCTTATTTTATGCGGGGGAAAGAGGAAGACGATAGGAAACAACCAAGCAAGTGTGTTATGTTATGGTGCCTCCTAAGAAGAGAAATAAGAGGGATGTGGAAGGCAGTGACTAGGTGGGTTCTATTTTCAACAAGGGAGTCAAGAAATGGCCTCTCTTAGAGGAGCAATTGGAGCAATGCACTGAACAAAGTAAGGGAGTGAGCTCAGTGGGTACCTGGGGGAGAACATTCCAGGAAAAGGGAAGAGCAGGTGTAAAGGTGCTTGGCATCTTCTAAGGAAAGAGAGGAGCCCAGGGCACCTGGAGCAGAGGAAGGTAGGACTAAGGAGACTCAGAGATGAGGTTAAAAGGGCAGCAGGAAATCAAATCATGTGATCGCATAGACCAGGGACCCTCACCCCTGGGCAGCAGATGGGTACTGGACCAGTACTGGTCTACAGCCTATTAGGGACCAGGCTACACCGCAGGATGTGAACAAGCATTCCTGCCTGAGCTCCACCTCCTGATTCTCATAGGAGTGTAAACTCTATTGTGAACCTAGGGATCTAGGTTGCCTGCTCCTTATGAGAATCTAATGCCTAATCATTTGAGGTGGAACAGTTTCATCCCGAAACCAATCCCACCCCCAACTCCGTCTGTGGAAAAATTGTCTTCCATGAAACCTGTCCCGGTGCCAGAAAGGTTGGGGACCACTGGCGTAGACCATTATAACACCTTGGCTGAGAATGTTGCAGCAAAGAATATTGCAGTGTCATACAAGTGTTTCGAACAGACCCTAGAAGCCCAAGAATTTGGCAGTCCACTGCCTAGGACCCCAGTGGTAGCAGTAGAGGCTGTGAGCTGTGTTCAGAGTCTCCATACATTTTGAGCATACGGCCAACAACATTGCTGATGGATGGGATTTGAGGAGTTCCTATAACGTATTCCTCATTTATCTTCTTTCTTCTCTTAGGTATGCATAGGTCTATCAGTAAAACATAGCCTATTTCTTAGTTTTTCTACATTCAGAAAGGTTGGCATATGGAATTGTAAAGAATCAGATATGTGGATTGTGAAGAACCAGACATATTTGGAACTCTACCAAGACAAAAACAGGATCAATGGCCACACACAATGACCAAACAGTACAGGGCCTCATGGTGAATTGCAAAGTTACAGACTGGCTAAGTTTCTCAAGAGAAGTCCTGATGTGTAACGATAATTTCTGGCCACCTAAAGCTCTGTCTGTGTCTAGATGATAAGCCAAACATCTTCCTGGGTATTTTGATTCTCCTTTTAAGAAAGGGCTGATCGAGCTAAAATAAAGCAAGTCACCCTTATAGCATTGCTCGCCATCTTGTTATAAGATAAAATACTGGATACATGAGGGATAGCTGGGCCATAATACGTCTGATTCAAAATGACTGGATACAAATAGTTGGGAGTGTTATAGAAGTGGAGAGTTTGGCTCAAGATTATTTGCAGGGTTCAGAGTTATGCTATCACTGGCTTCATGGATCACTGTGCCTCAATAATACATTCGCAATTCAACAACACTTCCCTGAGAACAAAAAATAGATATATTTGAATAGCGTCATTTCATATTTGGCAGATGAAAGATAAATGATAGAGGAAATCTGGATTCAAAAAGGTATAAGTAGGTTCTCCTTTGGAGAGAAGGAAGGCTGGGAGTGGAAGCCTTGGAATGTGGAACTACTTCATGGGGTGACAGGGAAATGAAACGCATGGAAGATGCCGCCCTTGACTCCCTTTTCTACCTGTCCCAGAAGCTTGTTTTGTGCTTATTCTTCCCTTATGTACATATAGATGTGCCTATAAAGTATAGCATAGTCCTTATTTCTCTAATTTGAGAAGAAATGCAGCTTCTCCTACTGTTTTCATCATCATATAAACCAAAGTGTCAACATAGACCCTTTATAAGATGTCAAAAAGTCACTACTTTTGGTGGATTTGCACAAAAGGAAAGACTGTTCACTTCCCCCACCTAGCCAAGTTTCTGTTCTAATAGATCGACTGGTTTCACATAAAATTTTAAATGGCAAAGAAGCCTGGCCTCAGTAAATTCTCACCAAATGAGGCTTAAAGAATCTTCAAGATGGAAAGCCAAAATTAAAATGTTCTATCATAAAAATAAGCATAGTTCCTTCACAGACAAAAGAGTAGTATTTTCTCCACCTGAAAATAACCAGAGCCTTGGAGGAGTGTTAACCATGTGCTTTCACACGTTTTCATGAAAAAAAGAAAATACATAGGCTGCGTATTAACAAGGACCATGGAAATATACTGCCATGTAGAGGGAAATATTTAGCTAATTTGTGAAACCAAGTGGTAAGTAAACCTTGTACTTACCTTAATGAGTTCTAACACACAATGACTGTTTTTAGTGAGGAAGTCTCACTACTACTAAGAAAATTTAGTCATCAAACTTAAAGAAATCAACAAATGGGTCGAACTTCCGCTTCGTCCACAGTTACCTGTTTTCTGCTGCTTCCCCTCCCTTCTCTCCCCACATTCCCCAAGCATTGAATGAGTGCCTTTCTGCATCAGGCAGTGTCTGAGACACAATGAGGTCCAGTCCTCATTCTCTCAGGGTTTCAGTACAGGGAGTATAAGAACATGATAAGTCCCATAGCACAGACTGGAAAACAACAAGAACAGCTACAGCAAATAGCAGGAAACCAGAAGAGTGACTTTACATTAGTCAATTACTTGAAACAATTAGCAAGCAGATGTTATTTTAGGGGTGTTTTGCCCTTGGAAAAGGTATTGCTTGTACCTTTGTTAAATAATTTAGGCAAGTCTTCAGACTCAATAATTCCAGTTGCCTCCCTGTAAACAGATTTCTGGAAAGCTACAGCAATTGAGTCTTACCTTATGATAACACCTGAAATATGCAGCACGTTCATCAGAAAATTTCTCCAGTCTTTTTGGACCTTTGCTTGAAGCTTTCTTGAATACTAACCAGCATCGTTGATAAATCTGGAAGGAAATACAAAGACTGAGCTCAGCGTCTCCCCTGACTGACATTTGCATTTAAATGTTTTCTTTTTGACGTTTCCACCTGTGAAATATTTGCAAGCCAGAAATGTGATGTTGCTTTGGGAAAATAAAGTTTTAAAAATCAAAATTATTTCCACAATGGGCATATTATGTGTCATTCAGACAATTACTGGAATCAAAAGAAAATAAGTATTTGAAGATAAATTTCTTCATGCTTTGATAGCAATATCACTAGGTATATTTCAGAAATAGTCCCAGATATAAAAATCCCAAATAAGCACAAATAAAATAGGCGTTCAAGGCACATGCTAGAATTTCAAGTGCAATTAAATCTGAAAATCATGGGCTTGGTCTATGCTAAAGATCTCATTACCCATCCTAGAATCTGACAGCTTATGGTTATCATGTGATATTCTTAATAATGGATAGTGAAGAGTTGGACCAGACACTAAACTAACTAGCTAATAATTGACTGATTAACACCAACCAAATTCTTGCTTAGGATATTCAACCCAGAGACCGGAAGATCACTGCCAGAGGTGCAGACCAAATTGAAAGGTCAATGCCGGTAGGTTTACACAGAAGTTGTTGGCCATGTTGAATCACTTGCAGGAGAGTTAAGCAGTGGAACCTGCTACAGGGAACTAGATCATTTCTACTCTAGGTAAAAGAGACAATTTAGTTCTTCACCATCTTTCAATTCCTAATATTGAGATCTTGCCTTTCCTCTGGGTTTCTTGGAAATCATCTATATCCCAAGGAACCCATTACCATCAACATCACTGCAACTTTTAATTAAGCTAGCTTGAATGGGGGTCTGATTCTAGCAACCAAAACTACCCTGAAGAAAATAACTGGTAAAAAATACACTAGTACTTTAAAATATTAGTAATGCTAGAGAGAGAAAATGCAAAGAGCTAATGAGCATATGAAAAACAATGTTCTCAAAAAGCAAAATAAAGTAAGACTTTTTTAAACCTAAAAATTAATGAATTTTTATTTTTATTTATTTATTTATTTATTTTTTTTTGAGACTGAGTCTGGTCTCGCTTTGTCGCCCAGGCTGGAGTGAGGTGGTGCTATCTTGGCTCACTGCAACGTCTGCCTCACGGGTTGAAGTGATTCTCTTGCGTCAGACTCCTGAGTAGCTGGAATTACAGGCAAGCGCCACCACTCCCGGCTAATTTTTGTATTTTCTTTAGTAGAGACGGGGTTTCACCATGTTGGTGAGGCTGGACTCAAACTTCTCACCTCTTGATCCGCCCACCTCGACCTCCCAAAGTGCTGGGATTACAGGCGTGAGCCACCACACTCGGCAAATGAGTATAAATTAATAGTAGTATTTACTGATGGCAAATGTCTGAGTGGCACTATTATACTTGACTGGTGATCTTTAAAGGTCACTTGACAATAAATAACCTTAAAAGAATAGAAATCAGGCTGGGCACGGTGGCTCACGCCTGTAAATCCCAGCACTTTGGGAGGCCGAGGCAGGCGATCACAACGTAAGGAGATCGAGACCATCCTGGCTAACATGGTGAAACCCCATCTCTACTAAAAACACAAAAAATTAGCCGATGTGGTGGTGGCACCTGTAGTCCCAGCTACTCGGGAGGCTGAGGCAGGAGAATGGTGTGAACGCAGGAGGGGGAGCTTGCAGTGAGCCGAGATCGCGCCACTGCACTCCAGCCTGGGTGACAGAGCGAGACTCTGTCTCAAAACAAAAAGAAAAGGAAAGAAAAAAAGAATAGAAATCTATTCTTAGGAAAAAACCCAAAACAAAATGAATTCCATATTCAAGGGCAGATGGGTGGACTGTCTTCAGTCATGATTATCCTCCATCCTTAAATCACCTCCAATTACCATACATATGTGGTTTTGTATACTTTACCGATACATAATTTTTATGCACTACAAAGTTTAAGAACCTCTGAGCTAATAAGAAGAAACAAAACAAAGTCTACATAAAATATTTGGTCCTTCAAACCATAGTCAATTTTAAAACCTTTTATAATTCTATCAGTACCTGGCAGATGTGGGAGGAATTCAAGTTAACTACTACTTGTCTGCAATGTTTATATATTCCATTTTTCTCTTCTGTCTCAGAAACTTGAACATAAATTAACTGCTTTGTTCAGGGTGAAAAAAGGAAATCCACTCTACTCCGAAGTTTAGCTCTAAATAAAGAGGGTAAGATATGTGTCTGATCCCACCGAATGTACAATAAAATGTTCACAGCATTATTTACAATAAAAAAATAGAGATTACTCAAATTTCAACAATAAGGAGTCACAAAGTAAATTATAATATTTCTATAATATATAATGTAATATACCTACTTATCTATAAAGTAACAGTAGCTATATATAATAAATGGTACACATACAGTAAATATGTAGTACATATTATGGTATACATATAGAATATATCTATAATAAATGTTATGCATCTATAAGATAACATAGGCAATTATTTTATAAAAATAGTAATATAGATAATATACATAATATTTATATAGTAAATTATACTACATCTATAGTACATAAGTTATCTATCTGCAGGATAACATAGGTGGTTCATTTGAAACAAGTTTCAGAAGGAATTTCCAAGGACATAGGAAAGTGTTCATAATATGTTATTGTGGGGAAGGGTGAAGCAGAATACAAAATTTCATTTAGGTCATGATCTCCACTACACTAAAAATGCATGGAAAAAGACAAAAACAAAAAACCCAAAATGTTAACAATGTTTTCTCTGGATCATAAGAATAGGTTTTGGTTTTGTTCGTTAGTTTTTGTTTTGTTTAATAAAAGTTAATACTGTATGGCTGGGCACGGTGGCTCATGCGTGTAATCCCAGCACTTTGGGGGGCTGAGATGGGTGGATCATTTGAGGCCAGGAGATTGAGACCAGCCTGGCTAATATGGCAAAGTCCCATCTCTACTAAAAATATAAAAATTAGCTGGGAGTGGTGGCACATGCCTGTAGTCCCAGCTACTCAGGAGGCTGAGGCACGTGAATTGCTTGAACCCGGGAAGCAGAGGCAGCAGTGAGCCAAGATCATGCCACTCAACTCCAGGCTGGGCAGCAGAGAGAGACTACCAAAAAAAAAAAAACAAACAAAAACAAAACCCAAAAAAAAACCCTGTAAATTAAATGAAAGAGGATTCTGTTATTTTTTAAATACCCAGAGGTATTAGTATAATTAGTCAATTCTATTGGTTTCCATCCTGCAGTTATTAAATCCACCAAGCAATATGAAAACACAGAGACAAAGGTGGAAAAGCAATTCAGTGGAAGAAAAGCAAGCTTTTCAGTGCACAGTACCGAGGCAATTGGACATCCATGGGGCGGGGGGAAATCGTCGACTTAAACATTAAAACACTCACCTTAAATAAAAAATGGCTAAAAATAGACCTAAATATTAAATAAAACGATAAGAAGAAAATGCAAGAGATCACAGTCGGGACAGAGTTCTTAGACCTGTTACCAAAGGCACAATCCACAGAGGGAAAATTTGATAAACTGGACCTCACCAAAATGAAAACTTTTGCTATGTGAAAAAGTCATGAACAGACATCTCACCGGAGACAGTGTGCAGATGGTCGAGAAGCACATGAAGACATGTTCAACAGCACTACCTATGAAGTGAAAATTAAAACCACAAGGGCTACCCATACACACCTATCAGATTGGCTGAAATAATAATAATACCACCACCACCCAATGCTGACAAGGAGGTGGAAAAATTGGATGACTCATACATAGTTGGTGGGAATGTAACATGGTACAGCCACTCTGAAAAACAGTGGTAGTTTCTTTAAAAAATGAAATAAGCAACATACAACCAGCAGTTTCATTCTTAGGAATTTATGACACAGAAATGAAAACTTTTATCCCCACATACAAAAAAAAAAAAAAAGAAATCTGTATATGAATATTCATAGCTTTATTCAAAATAGCCAAAACCTGAAAGCCTGATAACATGGGTGAATGATTAAAGAAACGGTGGTATTTCCTCCATATGATGGGATACTACTTAGCAATAAAAAGAAATTAACTATTAATATCTGCAACAACTTGAGTAAATCTCTGTAAGAATTATACTGAGTAAAAAAAAAAAAAAAACAGCCAAATCTAAAATGTTACATACTACATGATTGCATTTGTATAGCATTCTTGATGTGACAAAATTATAGAAATGGAAAACAGATTAACGATGGTCAGAAGTTAGGAATGTGGTGGTGGAGGAGAGAGGGAGCCCAGGGATGTGGGTTTGGCTGTAACAGGTTAACATGAGGGATCCTTGTAGCAATGGAACTGTTCTGTAGCTTGGCTACATCAATATCAATGTCAATATATTTGTGTTTTTTTTTTTTTGAGACGGAGTCTAGCTCTGTTGCCCAGGCTGGAGTATGATATCGTACTGTAGTTTTGGAAGACTTTACTACCAGAGAAACTGAGTAAAGGATATAGGATCTTTTTGTAATATTTCTTACATGTGAATATTCTTGAATGTGAATTTATAATTATCTCAAAATAGAATGTTTAAATTTTTTAAAAGACAGTAAGATGTACAGATATTAAAGCAAGATCTGAAAATTACAGCCTAATCTAACAAATGTCATCTACATTCTTCTCCAGTCCTTTTTTTTTTTTTTTTTTTTGCCATCAGATCACAGTCTAATTAACCACTAGACTGAATAACTCTAAGAAGGCAAGTTACAAGAGCCATTGGTAAGAGTTCAAGCACCAAATCCTTTTCAGGGTGGAGATTCAGCCATGAAAATGAACATTCTCAGTACTATGGTTGGCAAGGAGAGTCCTATCAACATCTTGCTTATGTCTGAATAACCAATGAGACAATTGGCTCCCTTAAAATATTACCACAACCTGAGGACTGTAATTACAGCGGGAATGACTGTCACTCTGCTTCTTCAAATAAAGGATGTGAAAAATAGGTTTCTTGCTGTCATTCTACTATTGGCAACCTCTTGCTTTTGTACATGCCCCAAGAATGTGTTCAAAAACTGAACATGCTAAACATGTGCAAAATGTATGCCCACTGCGAGAAAAGATATCTTCACCAAGAAAGATATTTTAAATTTCCTAATTATCCCTCAGTTTTCAGACCCAAACTTCAAT
>NC_088384.1:109092500-109110000 GCF_037993035.2 Macaca fascicularis | reverse complement strand
TTCTTTTCAAATTTCCATTTTGTACACATTTTAATGAAGCACATTTTTTACTAGTACAGTAGCACATGCATATAATTTATATACATGATATACATATTTTAGGGTTGCGTGCTTAAAATTTACCTGTAAGGTAAGGACACATGCACATGTATGTTTACTGTGGCACTATCCACAATAGCAAAGACTTGGAACCAACCCAAATGCCCATCAATGATAGACTGGGTAAAGAAAATGTGGTACACATACACCATGGAATACTATGCAGCCATACAAAAGGATGAGTCCATGTCCTTTGCAGGGACATGGATGAAGCTGGAAACCATCATTCTCAGCAAACTAACACAAGAACAGAAAACCAAACACCACATGTTGTTACTTATAAGTAGGAGCTGAACAATGAGAACACATGGACACAGGGACGGGAACATCACACACTGGGACCTGTCACGGGGTGGGAGGCTAGGGGAGGGATAGCATTAGAAGAAATACCTAATGTAGATGATGGGTTGATGGGTGCAGCAAACCACCATGCACATGTATACCTGTGTAACCAAACCTGCATGTTCTGCACATGTACTCCAGATCTTGAGGTATAATAAAAACAAAATCTGCCAGAACAAGTGCACATGGTAGGAAACCATGGTTTAATGTTCTTCTCCTACCTAGACCATGAATTATCGGTGGTCAGGGACAATTACCACCTTTTATGTATCCTGTTATCACATATGCCTGGTTCCAAGGCACAAAATAAAGCTTCATCCAATGAAGGACATTTCCCTTAAACACAAACCAGGAAACACCAGATTAAAAGCAGAACATATGATTTAGTTTCCCCTGAAAACATCAAGTTTTGGCTTGACCTACTAACGATCATCTCTCAACATCATCCAACAGTTTTAAGATAAGATAATAATTTATGTACATATTTATTTTGATAAAATATCAAGCCACACACTCTGGTTATAAGTACAGCCTTTTTGTCTTTTGACTCAAAAAAAAAAAAAAAAAAAAAAAGTAAGAGGGTGGAATGAATATTTTTTCTCCTTCCCACCCACATGACTTCAATAGGGGTAAAAAAAATGGCCTCCCCTTTACGGCAATTTGTAGCCTGGAGCTGGTTTTCAGAGTTGAGTAATAAATCCCAGAAAAACAGTGACTACAATGGAAAGGCTGACAGACATTTAACACTAATGGTGCAAACAGAGGGCACTCAGGAAAACGCTCAAGTCAGATTCCCCACACTGCTCACAGATTGCTCACCGGTGTGCTGCGTTTCAGTGGACAATTTACTTGTTTGTAAACAGCACAAAATTTTCACAATACTAGCAAATCCACAGAAGAGAAATTTCCTTGATATTCCTGTTTCCCACAGGTTTGAATATCACAAAATATTCACTGCAAGGGATTTGGCTGTTGTTTTTAACTATAAGGAAGAAAAATGATATTTGAAACATGAGAACTTGATAACTCGTAAAAAAGCAAAAAGCAAAAAACAAAAAACAAGAGTTAAAGCACAATACTGCAACTATAACTTGAACTATGATGGCTTCAAGTATTAATGCCACTGTCACATCTTCCAACACTTAAAACATCTAGTTTTCTAAATGGAATGTACTCCTGTGTAGTGGCTAAAAATGTAAATTGCCAAAACCATTTGGTTAATATTTAAGGAGAGAACTATCTCTGAACATTTAGGTTTATGTTGAGGTTTAATGCTTAACAATTCAGGGGAAGAACATTTGGAGAAAATTCTGCCTCCCACTGCAATTTCTGTCATGTCCCATTGAGTTAAAGGCTCTATAGATTATATCTCTGACTATGGGATAGGAACCAGCCTTGAAAGGCCACGAACACTGGCTCCAAGTGTCTCACGTTGGACAGTAAAAATATCTTATATATTAAGGTGAAACAATACACCCGAAAAATGTAGCAATGCTTCAACCAGCAAGACTTATAATTCAAGCAAGACTTCTGTCCTGGGATTTCAAGAATATGGAACAGAGAGTGTTTTAGGCTGAAGGGAAACATTCCCAGGTGGTAAGAATTTACTTTTGTATGGAGTCAGGAGCAGATCTGGGGGGCGATCCGAGGATTATAGAGGTGCATTTTCCAGCAGAGTCCTGGAAACCCAGTTTAGACAAGAAGAGAAGCAATAACGCCCAATGCATTGCCATGGTAATAAAACCACTGGACCTATTCATGTAATTATTCCATACAAACATCGAAGACGTAGTCAGAGCAACGATGACATTTTATCATCTCAATCGATCCTTTAGGTTCACACAAAGGAACTCCTATTTTATTCAAACACATATGTTCTGTGAATAACATTATTCATGTTACATGTGTGTACAATTAGATGTATATACAATTAGAGACACGATTACACATAAATCATTGTCTATATACCTGGGGGAAACAAGCCATGTGCTTGGCATTTTTATGGGCAACTATGGATTTGCAGATAGATTTACTTTATAAGCATTCTTAGGAAGGATTCACACTCGAGCAAATGGTGCAGATATATTTTTAAAAGATGCTTCCCGTTCACAAGGACTCAATTTTGAAGCCCACTCAGGCATTCTGCATGTACAAGCACTTTCTCTGGGTATAATTTAAGGGCAGTTTGAAACTTTGGCCCAATTTGATCAAATATTGATAGACGGTCCAGTAAAATGTGGTATGGGAAGCAGCTACTTTACTGCACGTTGACACTGTAAATTTGAAGAGACACTGTCAACCTGCTGAGCTCTGAAATTTACTTCCCTAAAAGACAGATAAATCCCACGGTTAACGCCGGAGAGCTGTGTTAAATATACATACTCATGTACCTTATGTAAGGAACTCCACGATAAATTTCTCTTAGGGTCTAGTGCTAGGAAATAGTTTTTCTTTCCTGATGAATGTATCTGCTTTCTTGTTAGAGAACAAAAGCTCTGTGACTCATCATGTTTCTCTTTTTGCCTTTGCAGCCAGGGACCTCTGAGTTTCATTTTGCAGTCACTTAGAATAGCTCTTCTCAGCTTAAGTTTTCTGGCACAACTGATCTGCTCCTTCATTACGAGCCCCTATTTCTCCCTCCACCATGTTACTTTTATGATTTTATTTTATCTCTGTCTTTTATTGGAAAATCATCTCAAATTCTTTTTGGAAGAAGAAAGAAGAAAAATACTTAATAAACATACTCAGGTCCCAAGATTCCTTCAAGTAGCCTCAATGATACTTTGCTTCTTTTACTTGCCTGAAAGTTAAAAAAAAATTACTACTTAAAAACCAAGTATCTGGATACATCAGTGTTACTTAACATAGAAATGCAGGTTCCTCCCTTGCCATCTAGCACATGGCTTGGTTGTAGAGACACAGTCAGATGAACCTGCCACGGATAATTAGGGCAAGTCCTTCCTAAGAATACATTCATTGGACTTATGATCAGTTCCTGCTGGAGTTGGTAAAGGCTGGTCCCAAACCTTTTTGGGGTTTTTGAAAAATAAAAAACAGAGATGCATATTTATCATAAGGGGAAAAATTATTAGAAGAAATGCTTTTTCTTCCCATTATGAGACAGAGAAATTTGGTTCCAAATAGGCTGACACAGGCATTGTAAGTAGAGGGGAAGAAAGGAAGAAAGAAGGCAAAACCCAATTTGATTCAGCGTCAGTGGAATTCCAACTTCCATTTAAACCAGTGGTTCTCAAACTAGCGTGCATCAGAATCACCAGTGGGGCTTGCTAAACACAGCGTGCATGGTTCCATCATCCCCGTTTCGGATTCAGTAGGTCTGGGGTGGGGTCTGAGAGTCTGAATTTCTAACAAGTTCCTAGGTGAGGCTGATGCTGCTTAAATTCCTGCACACCTTCCCCTCAAAAAAAATCCAAAGTGGTTCAGTTATTGTCCTAAAACCATATTTCCCTCCTTTATTCAATCCAAGTGCTATTCCATAACATTAGGGGAAGGGTTGGGAAGGGAGAGGAGGGAGAAATAAATGTGTGTTAAACTGCCATGGTTGGGTGCACCATTTGTATCAGTCATAACAGCAATAAATGTTTGTGTAGAGCTCCCTCTGTCCAGACCTATGCTAAGTGCTTTACAAGCCTTACTTCATTCACATACTCATCCTAAAAGGTAGACATTAATATGGTTCCACGTTTACAGATGAAGAAATTGAGGGTTAATACTAGCCTAAGATCACATAGCTGGTAAGTGGTGTGCCTGAGGTTGGAGTTCAGGTCTGTTTCCAGAACCTATGGTCTTAACTGCTAGACTGTGGAGATTTCTCTCCGGTAGAAAACAAAGATACAGCAGCTTCTTTTATTTTTATCAGATTCTTTATCCAGAAACACAATGTCACAGTGTAAACCTGAGGCTATCCCTGGTCTTTGGATTTTGGCTACTCAGTTTCACAGTGGGGGTGCACCCCACTTAGACCCACTCGGTCTTAGGAATTCCTGCAAGAAGTAAGTGGTGAGACTCACCCCTGGCCCAGGGAGGCAAATGACAATCTGTTTAATTGGAATGTGACCAGTATTTCAAGAGTCAGGACCTCTTTATGGGGCCAAAAATAGCCACAGGAAGCTAGTGGTTTCAGACCTTTTTACAAATAGCAGAAACGAAGGTGGTTTTTCGTGAACACCAGAGCCTAGCTTGTAATGCGAGTTAGGATACAGCTCTTAGGGTCTACGTGGCTGCTTTCGTTGGCCATCTGGGAAATACAAATATTGACCACCACCTTGTCTACAAGGATGCTGTGCTAAGTAAAATGAAATGAGACTGAGAAAAAAGGAGATAAGAGAAAGGAAGAACTAGAATAAAAAATTAAAATGGACCAAAAATAATAGAAGTAATAATAACACAAGGACCAATGGCGATGAAGTGATATGGCTGGGCTCTGTGTCCCCACCCAAATCTCATTTTGAATTGTAATCCTCACATGTCGAGGGAGGGAGTCCGGTGGGGGATGACTGGATTATGGGGGTGGTTTCCCCCATGCTGTTCTCATGGCAGTGCAGGAGTTCTCACGAGATCTCATGGTTTTAAAAGTGGCAGTTTCCCCTGTGTACTCTCTCTCCTGCCACCATGTAAGACATGCCTTGCTTCCCCCTGCATCTTCCACCATGATTGTAAGTTTCTTGAGGCCTCTCCAGTCATGCAGAGCTGTGAGTTAATTAAACCTCTTTTGTTTATAAATTACCCAGTCTCAGGTAGTATCTTTATAGCAGTGTGAAAACAGACTAATACACGAAGAGAGTGATAACCAACCTTCATGAGACTTTCTCCACTGGACAAGTCCTGTGCTCAATGCTTTGTGGACTCATGGATTCATTTAATTCTTAAAACAATTCTATGAATAGATTGTAAGACTGTCCTCATTTCACAAACACAAATGGAGGCTTGGAGGAAGTGGGCAACTTGCCCACGAGGATGTAATTCCAGAGTGGCGGAATATATAGTAGATTCACATAAAGGCCAAGACCTGACCATTACATCACATGAGCTCACCTATGGGGTCAACATCACAGGCACCGCCTCTGGACATTCAACAACAAGGGTCTGTCCCAACCCCCTGATACCACTCCATCTCCTCAGTAAGAAACTGTAGCTATTCTCCTCTCCTTGGACAGAGTTTCAGAAGTTTTAGCCTCCTCCCAGCAGTCACAGTGGGAGTTGTAAGCCCAAATGGTGAAAGCTCCACCCAATTATTGCCATATAGGATAGTGGCTTCAGTGTTTTCAAATCAAGTTTTAAAGAAGGCTAGATTCTAGATTTGTATATAAAATATCCCGAAATTTCAATGAAGTCTCCTTTAAAAGAAAAAAAAAATCGGCAACTAACACTTGTTTATTTTAAACACAGCCTGGGAGGAACATCCCAGATCTGTGGATCTCATTTGAACTGCAGGCCTTCGAATAGTTCATGACCTGTAACCTATGTGCCAAGTGGCCAGAAAAGAGTAGGGCACATTTTTCTTACAGTTACACAAATATAGAGAATTGGTCCTTTCCCTCAGTTTTTCCTCCCAATGTTTAGATTTGTAAAAAGCCTGACAGGAGAAAAGCACTTTAAGTAAGGAATCAAATACTGAGAAAATGAGAGAAAAGAATAAATCTGTTTGAAAACAGTCTCATAGCACTAATGACTAGGATCTAAAAATAATCCTAACGTATTTTTAAATTGGACAAACATCCAGAAAAATGAATAGAAAGATAAATTGGGGAAGACGTTTATAGCAAGGTGAAACAAAACAGGATCTCAGTGTAGAGTTGAGAACCTAAGAGTTGTGTCCTGAATTAAGCTTTTTCATGATCTTTATGGTATGCAAAATGAAACCAGGAAAAGAGGCTGGATAAAATAGTACAAATGCAAAATCCTGCCTACGGGAAGCACAGCATATGGAAAGCTGTGTTAAAGTTCAACACTGCTTTTAGGTAATCTGATTTAAAGGCCATGGTGACCTGTGATGGGACAAAGGCAAAGTCATCGCTTTCAAGGTGACACAGGGGCATTAAATGCTAGTTACAAAATGCTTCCAGTTCACTGGAGTCAGATTCATGTTTCTTGTTATCTGCTGTCCTGCCCTCCCCGCTTCTGTTAGCTCCTGGTTTCCTTTAGATCTTCTGCAGAATTCTGGAAACCCAGACCCCATTTCCAGGACTAGCAGTGGAGCAGGAGACCTTGACCAAGCCAATGAGCTCACTTCATGCCCCTGAAAACTGGTAATGGTTTGGGAACTTGGTATATGACATAAGGTGGTCTATTCCCAGTGATTGTCTACAAAACTGCTGGGAAAGACAGGAATAAGACACTTTCTCTTTCCTGTTGGATATGAATGAGGAAGTTTATAACTCCAGAGCCTTCTAGCTGCCATCTTGAGGCCGCAATGATGGTAGGAAACAGAAAGGCGTTGTCTTCTTGGTGACATTGTCCAGCTGCTAGAGCAAGCCTTCCCTGATGTATACATGATCTTGGGGTTTTTCAATTACATGAGCCAGTAAATTTCTTATAAACCAGTTTGAATGTGATGTTTTCCTTGTTATTTGCAGCAGAATCCTACTGATGCGATGTTCATCCCCCTTTCACGGCATTGCATACTCCACATAGGTAAGTCCCATGATTTTATTGTAAAATATCTATTTGGATCAGGAGCTGAAAATACCAAGATTAATAAAATCCCATGAAAGTTACATAGTCTATTGTGAAAGAGAGGCACGTTAGATAACTACGATACAATATGATTGCTCCTAAACTATACAACATATTTCTGAAGCACAGAAAAGAAAGTTCTTAACCATTGGGGTGAAGATGCATTAAAAGGAAGATGATAAATACTTCCCAAAGTGGGAGATGTTAAAGTATTCTCTAGCCCACAGACAATCTTAGTAAATATTAGGCTGTTCAATGGATTGTTTATGTGAAAAGATTCATATTTTCAAACCTCCATTAATTGTGTACCACTTTCATGTTTTTCCCTAAATCTATGTACCACTCTTATATTTACCTAATTTTAAAACTTGACTATTTTTAAACTTAAAAATTCAGTTAAGCCTCAACTTAAGCAATAACATCTATTAGATCGTGATTTTGCCACGAGTTATATCTTTTCACATACACATTACAATACATATCAACTGTTAAAGAAAAAAATGTTGGCCCATGTGCTATGTAAAATCATGTTGTGAAACACCAGAATTACATCCACTGCACTTTGAGAGATCCTCAGAGAGAAAGACAGAGAGGACTTATTTCAATACGACTTGTAGCATGTCATGGGCTGTGGAGTCAAGCAAACTAGGGATCAAACCAGCTCTGTAAGTTACTAGGTGAGATGATGGGCAAGTTATTAATTGTCCTGAGCCTCATTTCAGAAAATGAGGTTTACAGTGCTCTCTATGCCACAGAGCTGTTGCGAAAATTCAATGAGCTACTGCATGTAAAGCAATGAGCACAGATCTGAACATAGGCAAACCTCAATAATGGTGTCAATTGTTGGGGAAGGGAACATGATGATGACTAATGTTCTTTAATTGTAGAAGGCACTAGGCACTGGGGTAATGAACAGGGTTTCTTACAGTTATTTCCATTCTCCTTCTCCTCCAAGTCCATGGTAGAGAATAACGTCCCTGTCTCCTTAGCAGTTGGTGATGACAATAAGCAAGCCCCCTACCTGCAACTCACGAGTGAAAGGTAAACTTCTGTTGTGTTAAGTCATTGTGATCTGGGGGTTGTGTATTATACAAGGTCAGCTTTATGGGCATGCAACGTGGAGCCCGCCACCCTGAACTAATGGTAGATGAGTAGCGTGAACAGAAAGTCAACGTTTGATGTGTTAAGTCGTTGTGATTTAGGGGCTGTTTGTTACAGCAGCATAATCCAGCCCATTCTATCTGATACAGGCATATCAGGTAGTAGATTGTCTTTTTGCACGTATTTACTTGATTTCCATTTCTTGATTTCAAAGCCTCTCACAAAATTCTGGAAACCATAGAAAGGAAAACCCATTTCTCTACAGACCAGGAATGCTCACACCTTACAGAGGGTGAGTCACATGGTGGGAAGATGCCTGCGTTGAGGATGGGTGGAGAAAGGCTAAGGCTCTGTTCACTTTAATTGCTTTAGTTCCACTAATCAATTAACATTCAGCTAATAATCCCTTTCAAATGAGTCATTCTCGCCAATTAAAGGCTGATTTGTTGCTAACTGCACCAGTTCGTGGTGAACCCACCTTGTTCTTTTGAAACTGTTTAGTGGAGGCTTTAATGGAAGTTAAGGCAGTGATAGACTCTTTCTAGACAGTGACGAAAGAAGTCATGAGTGGGGAGGGGAAGAGAGGAGGAAGAGAAGTCCTAGGCAGTGCTTGCCTGAATGATTGAATTGGAAAATGAGCCATTCCTCGGGGTTAGCAAATGAATCTTCCCCAGGCAGCGGATTATTAAGCACACCTAGATAATAAACGGATGATTTTCACAGTCATCCTGCGCAGTCCTCATATTTTCCATTTTAAAATTCCATGTTACTTTTAAAGGATTCGTCCATTACAGTGATTTACATCGCTGAGTCGAGACAATGATGCCCTTTAATGTCAGAGGCAGAGCATGATTATTTATCATTAAATCGGGATTTTTATTATTTTAAAAAATTCTTCCCTTTCTAGCACAACCTCTTGTCATGACACAGATAGGTGCTGTCTTTACTTTGAGCCCCCTGAACACTGGGCAAGGTGTACTTCGCAGCATCCTTAAGAATAGAGGTGAGAGAAGCACCCCTTTCCCCCGCTTCTCACCCTCCCATCCTGTCCCAGCAGCATGATCATCAGTGAGTTAACGGCATCATTTCACTAGAGAATGTCTAATGGCATTGAATTCTGATTCCATTTCTTCCAAAATAATGAGGCAGAGGCCCCCAAGTCACATTACCCTCCTATATTTTAATATAGCACTTAATGTACCCATGACACAAACATTGGCTAAAGGCGTGTGCTGTGCCAGACACTATTTGAGACCGTGAGAACACTGACAAGAACCGGACAGAAAAGGCCCCATCCTCATTGTGCGAATTCTATCCTGGGGTTCTCATCTTGGCAGTGTTGACATTGTTACCAAAGATAATTACTTGCTAGGGGGAGGTGGGGGTGTTCTGTGTATTGTAGGACATTTGGCAGCATCTCTGTTTCTACACACTGGAAGCCAGTGACATCTTCTCCCCAGTTGTGATAATAAAAAATGTCCCCTGGGATGCAAATGGTCCCAGTTGAGAACCACTGCTCCCATACAAGAGAGGAAATATACACAACGAGATAATTTCACACAATGATAAATGCTATGAGGAAAATGCAATTTGAAAAGGTTGAAAGAGGATATCTAGGAAAAGAAGAGATCAGTTCAGCGAAGTGATTACAGAGGGCTTCTCGGAGGAGGTGATAGTGAGAATGATGAGGAGAAGCCAGGCCATGGGAAGAATCAGGAAAACAGCAAGTGTAAAACTGAGAAGACAGAATGGGGCCAGCTGTTTTCAGACACAGAAGGAAAGACAGTGGCCACCACGCAGTGTGGGGCAGCGAGAGAGGGGATGGCGCTACTCCACACCGGAGAGGTGGGGAGGTGGGCAGAGGAGAGACAAGGGCAAAGAATTAGGCTTTAAATGCAGCCTGGGAAGTCACTGGGAGTTTTAAACACAGGGGTGACTTTACAGAATGTATCCATTCATTCCACACAAACAAACAGACTCATTCTGTACGAAGCACTGGACTGGGGCTTCAGGGAGGGGGAGGGGAGCAGGATTTGGAACGATATGAAAATATTAAGTCCCTGTCCCTGACCTTGAGGAGTTCCCAGACTACTGAAAGCAAGCTCCATGGCTGCAGGAAGCACTGTCTTTTGTTTCTATCCCTTTATCCCAAGTGGATTCAACTCTACCTGGCACCCAGTAGGAGTGTCATAGATACTATTTGAATGAATAAATGAGCCTGAATGCAAAGGAAAGGAGATTTTTTTAAAACCACATAGGCAATAGAAAGCTATAATTGATGCTTAAATAAATGTAATCAGCATATGCTTTCTCTTTGCTTAGTGCCACTTACTATAAGTTATCACATGTAGTCGTCACCACTGTGTTGGTTTCTGGGGATCTTATGGTGAACAAAACAGATGTGGTCCTATTAGACCACAATTAAAGGGATGATATTAATAATTCCACAAACAACTACTTAAAGTAGTGTCTACTGGTGCGGTAGCAAAGAGTGGATGACAAGAACTCTCGCCCAGTCTGGAGGACAAGGACCACACACTATAAATACTTGTTAAATTAACCTATGTTAAGGACCGTTTCCTGTTCTTATGGAGAACACTTGAAGTTCGAGGGTAGTGTCATTTAAAATTCTTTAGTACCTTGTCTCTATGTATTTCCTCTTCATAAAGCTGGCTGTATTTGTATAACAAAAAAATGCTCAAGCTCAGAAACCATTGAGGGCAAATAGGGATGTGAGAGTTTGGAAGCCAGCTTCCATTAACAAGTAGAGCCTGTGGGGAAGACTTTACTTCTCTTGTTTTAATTGCGATAATAAAATCTTCCAGAGAGTAGGTGACTCAAAGGAGAGAAAGACATGGCTGATCACCCAACATTTGTGCTGCAATGGTCACAAAATCTGAAGTGATCTATAAATATTACTCTGTGAAGCTATACTAAAACTAAAGCTATACTAAAAAGCTATATATACTATAAAGCTATACTAAAACTCCTCCAATCACACCAAGATGAAACAAGAAAAACAAGAAGAAAATATAGTGAATTTTTTATCAAGTAAAATGTGCTAAACCCTATTCTTTTTTTTTTTTTTTTTTTTTGAGATCATAAAGGGATAGTTATCAACTAGGGTACCTTGTCTTGTTTCAGTTTAATGTCTTTGTTTGGCACAGCAAAAGAGAGAGTAACCTGGAGCTAATTTCCCCAGCATTTTGTCATTTTTTGAAATTTTAGAGTGGGATCCATTGTTGTGGAGAGGAGCGATCTTAGCTAAAGTGTCAGGTCCAAGGGACAGAGAGAGAAGCTGGGAAGGGCCAAGGCAGGCTGAGACATGAGCGAGAAAAGAAAACTGCCTTCCCAAGATGTGTACTTATGCACATGTGTTGGTGCATCTGTGCATGTGTGTAGGTGTGCATGCATGTGTGCGTGTGTGTGTGTGTGTGTGTGTGTGTGTGTGTGTGGTTGGTTAGGGCTGTAAAGGGGGCCTGTTGAAGAAAACAAGGAAGTCCTAGAGTGAAATGGAGAAGCGAACCTTCCCAAACCAAGGGAATGTTCCAAATTGGTCCAACTGCTTGGGGTTCTGGAAAATGGGTACCACACCCAAACTTTCCAAGCTTTAAAGCATGTTTGAACCACCTGGGGATCTTGCTAAAAGAAAATCCTGATTCATCTAGGTTGGCAGAGGCCTGAGATTGTGCATTCCTAACGAATCCAGATGATGCTGATACTGCTGCTCTGCGGACCATGTTCTGAGTAGTGAGGAGACGGAACACACCCAGGCGTAAGGGACCAGAGAAGGCCGATTGGTGGCTAACTGAACAGAAACAGAGATGAGAAACAAGAATGGAAGGTGATAAAGTCAGACAAATGGACCCAAGGGTGCCTACTGGATATCAAAGTGACCCCACTGGTAATTAGGATGCAAGACCTCTGGCCAGCCCTGGGTAGCACTGATTCACTATAGGACTGTTTATCTTGAAATATTGTACACTGAAGTATAAATCTGTATGAATAGATCTCTGAACAGTCATGGGCCATAGTGCAGTGGTCAAGAACACTGGCTTTGAAACCAGATATCGTGGATCAAATCCCAGCTGTATCACCGACTAGCATAAGACCCCGGTTTCTCAATTCTCTGTGCTTCCCTTTTCTCATCCGTAATGTGGTGACAATGGTACCTACCTCATAACTTTGTTTTGTAAAGTGCATTGACCATTGCCAGGCACAGAAAAGAATAATGCTGTTGGGAAAGCAGATGGGGACTGACTCAAAGAAGCTGAACCATTCACTCTTTAGCCAAAAGGTATGGCTTCCAAAGGCAGCTAAGGGGTTGTTCAGTTTTCCCAGCATAAAGAAAACAGCCCTTAAAACTGACTCTGGGGCGATTACAGATCAATTTTAATTTTCCTCCTTATATAAAAGGAATATATGGTCATTCAGCCATCTGTTTATTTAATTAACCATGAAACAAACATTTCTTGAGATCCTACTATGCTCCTACCCTAATTTTCCACATACTCCTGTGTACTCTTTGATATTCAAAAAAATTCATTTCAGAAATGTGTTTGGTCAATACATAGTCTGATCAAAACTGAGTAAGTCTGCTGGTTCTGAACTATTAGAATTAGATAGCATAAAATAAGGTCCTGGCTTCTTATTAATAATGTAATCATGTTGGATTAGATGAATGAACACTGTTGGTCCTGTTTTATTTAAAACTTTGGGTTTACTTATCTGGCCATTGTTACATTAGAAATAAAGGTATTAATAATTTGTTGTTGGCATTAAAAGTGAGATTCTCAGCTACAGTTGTGGTGTTTGAAAGTGGAACCAAAAGAGGATCCCAGGATATGAATTGGAGCTCTTGAGATATGGCAGCCTTGCACAGTGCACAAACTGTACATTCATTCATGACACCCCTGCTTAGCTCAATAACTTAAAACACAGCAAACAAATATTAACTCATCTGAGGATTTTTCACAGTAAAATTCAAGCCAAGCTGGATCAGTATATTTTTTCCCTGAGTTACATAAAAGACACTAATAAAGAAAGCTGGTAAAACTTATCAAATATGATATTCACTTTTTTAATTTTATTGGTATTACTTACAAGTATTTCTGCTTAAATGGCCAGATTTAATTAAGTTATAAATACGACTGTTTTATTATAGCTAAGTAACTCTTACAGAGACAACCTAATAAAGAAAATGTCCAACTCTACGAAATAAAATTTTTCTAGGGAGGAACAAAAATTCTAGTTTCAGCTTTCAGTTGGGTGGAAAATAAAACTGAAAAAATAAAAAAAATATATTAATGGCAATTTGGGGAAAATCTTCAGCTTTTCAAGTGTGACACTCCTAAAATATGTTCTAGGTCTCCAATGTACAATGCAATGAAGTTGTTTCACTCTACATACAAAGCCATATTGGTGGTTAATTTGCTGTGTTTTTTGTAATCACTGCAGCAGTAAAGCTGTCATTTTTCCTCTCATGACATCTGTCTCAGTTTGTCATAACTCAGCATATCAGCATTTTATTTTGTTTTGTTTTGTTTCCAATCTAGTTGGCCAAGAAAAAGAAACCAACTGACCTCCTTCCTGAAGCTCACAGGCTGGGCACACACAAAATCCGACCAAAGGATCTTGCATCCAGCTGGTCCTAACCACTCAACAGCAGAGCCATGTTTTCCGCTCTGAGTTACCAGTGCCGTGTTTTTTGTTATTGTTGTCGTTGTTTTACTATGCTTCCTTTAGGAGTGTGTGTTTAGACATGGAGGATTGTGGAGACAGGATTTTGATGATCCTATCAAAATGGGGAATTGTTCAAAGATCAATCTTTTCTCATCCTGCCATGTGATGCAATGTGGTGGGTGGAATAGAGGGATGTTCTCAAACTTCAACCTGTATAACCATCCTCCAGGGTTCCGGTTAGGAATCCAGATTCCTGGTTTTCATCCAAAAGACTGCAGCATCCGGTCTGCGGCAATGGATCCTGAATGACTGGCTTTGTGGTTAGAGTCGGTGCTCAGTATTTACATAGGAGGATGAGGAGAAAATGGTAGGTGAGAAGGGGAGGGTAGACCCACGGACAAAAGCCTTTTTTTTCCGCCCTAAAAGACTAAGAGAATCAACAATGACAGTGACAGTGATGATGATATAGTTTAGATAATCCCCGAAACACAAGATGCCATGAAGTCATATTAGAAAAAAATCAAACACACAAACAAAAATCCACAGAGTTCTCAATCTAGGACTTTTTTTGGAAGTGGGGGGGGGGGGATTTTGGGTAAAGAATTTCTAGTCCCTTTACTGTATTAATGGACATAATTGAGTATCTTTGGTGGTTGGTCCAGGGGTCTGCCATTTGCCATTGAAATAACATAGACATCTGCCTTCAACAAGATATCTGAAAAGTCTGAGTTTGGGCAGAAGCTTTTTGACTGGGAAAATCTTTCTCCTCTGAATCTTCTAAACTTCGGGGCCAAAAAAATTAACATTGAAAGTTTATGGAATGATTTCTCTTTTTACAGTAGTCCCCACTTATCTGTGGTTTTGCTTTCTGCGGTTTCAGTTACCTGTGGTCAACTATGGTTCAAAAATATTAAATGGAAAACTCCAGAAATAAACAATTCCTAAGTTTTAAATTACGTGCCTTTCAGAGTAGCGTGATGAAATCCTGAGCTGTCCCGCTTCATCATGTCATCTCTTTGCACACACAGTTTATCATTTCTCATCATCACAAGAAAAAGAAGGGTGGGCACCGTACAGAACATTGCTTGTATGTTTTTTATTTTTTGTGTGTGTGGATTTTTTTGAAGTAGGGTCTCATTTTATCACCCAGGCTGGAGTACAGTGGTATGATCACAGCTCACTACAGCCTCAACCTCCCTGATTCAACCGATCCTCCAGCCTCAGCCTCCTGAGTAGCTGGGATCACAGGCACATGCCACCATGCCCAGCTAATTTTTTTTTTTTTTTTGCAGAGATTGATCTCACTGGTGTTTCAGGCTAGTCTTGAACTCCTGGGCTCAAGCAATCCTCCTGCCTTGGCCTCCCAAATTGTTGGTGTTATAGGTGTAAGTCACAATGCCAGCCACTACACGATATTTTGAGAGAAAGAGAAAGAGAGAGAGAGAGAGAAAGAGAGAGAGAGAGACAGGAGAGAGACAACATTCAAATAACTTTTACTAGAGTATATTATCATAATTGTTCTATTTTATTATTGTTGTTGTTAATCTCTTACTGTGCCTAATTTATAAGTTAAGCTTTAGCACAGGTACGTTTGTATAGGAAAAACATAACATGTATAGGATTCGGTATGATCTGAGGTTTCAGGCATCTGCTGGGGGTCTTGGAATGTACTCCCATGAATAAGGGGATATGCTACTCAATTTTTAAAACTGGAATAATTGACACTTGACTAGCTCGACCCTTATATCGACTACTTTTCCTCTAAAATTCCTCAAACTCCTTATTATATCACCCCCCTACCTTGACTTAATATTCTGCTGTTTAGCTCTGTTTTTGACGTTCATTTTGAAAATGCTTTAAGTATCAATGTCAGTTCCCTTTAAAAAAAAAAAAAAGGTGATTATAATCCTTTCTTAATTATGCCCCTTTGTTGAAAATATCCAATCCCCCAAAGTTCTCTTTTCTGACTGCCAGGGTGGGGGAAGAACCCTCACCCTGGCTCTTAAGCCATTATAAGCCTATCAAATGCCTCCTCCCACTATTTTATTCAACCAGGGGAATTTTCTATTTGCCCAGGACAAGTGAGCAATTCATTATTCCAATAACTGCCCTGCCAATGTCATTCCTGAAGAATAAGCCATGAATTAACCACAGGCTTAAGTTCAAGTGACACCCAATCCCCAATTACCCAATTAACTATATTCCTGAAATGCCTTTACCTACTTCCTTCTCTCCTCTTTCTATCCAGTGTTTCTTCTCTTGATTTTTTTCTTCGTAAAGACTAAACACACTGTTCATATCATTAAGAAAATCATGCTCAACGCTCTAAACTGGGCTTTCATTCTCAATTCTAATATCAAGGTTAGTTATGTATTGGTTTAAATTAGTCTTTTTTGCCTTGAATATTAATATTAACCCACATACAATTCAGTGAAATTGGTTTCTTGGTGTGAAATACAAAATGCTTTCTTCTTTAAAAATATAGGCTTGATAGGGTAGACACCCTTACACATAATTTTTAATGATATAAATTAGTATTATGAATAAAAGTAGGAAACACAGCCAGACTATCTGCTGTGTTGTATTGTTATTTTTAAAATTATTTTAATTTTCCTGATGAAACCTAATTTGGATTTTAATCATTAACCATGTCATGCTCACATCACTCTGCAAATACTCAACTGGATATCTGGATATGCCAGAAATACGAACACACACACACACACACACACACATGAGTATACATACATACACACATGCTTATACATACATACACGCATGAGTATACATACACACACACACATGAATATACATATATACTCACACACACGAATATACATACATACTCACACACACACACAAACACACATTTCTTTCTTAGATGACTCTTATCATTCCCCTGTATCTTCTAGCACCTTCTCCAAGATGGTAACTATTCCATGCTAATGTCATCACCAAGAAATTATTTTATCCAACCCATGTTTTCTGCTTCTTCCTGTCTTTCACTTTGAAGGGCCTATACTCATGCCATACTCCTCTTTTTGTTAACTCTTTATGGCCAAGTTGCCACATTGCAAGTCATCTTTTTAAAAAGACCAAACACTTTCATGTGTCCTTGAAACCCAATCTGATTTCTGAACCTCCTTCCTTACCATCTTTCTCTTTCTCACTGGAGTCGATTGTGCCAACCTTCCTCTGTTCATGCACCTGCTCTCTCCAACCTCAAGACTTCTGCACCCAAGGCCTTCTTGGCAAAGTTCCTTGCCACACCAGGCCACTTCAGCCTGGTTAACTCTTGCTAAGCCTTCAAGTATCAAGTTCAATGCCAACTCCCTTTACTCTTGCAGCACCAGTCACGACGGCAATTAAAGAATTATTGAGAAATACATGTTTACAAGAGCCATGAGGGCGTCATCAACTTTGTTCACTCATGGATTTCCAGAATGTGCACATTGTAGGCGCTCAAATATTTATACTGATATTCATTTTTCCCCTCTAATTCTCCCCACTCCTACTCAATTAACTCAGAAAAGTCCTAATTTTATTTTTCATTCACGTTTGACCCCAAACAAAATAAACC